>NC_051077.1:53642060-53892060 GCF_004664715.2 Peromyscus leucopus
ATTAATATCCATCAATATCAATGGTCTCAACTCACCTATAAAAAGACACAGGCTAACAGAATGGAAAAGAAAACAGGACCCATTCATCTGCTTCATACAAGAAACACACCTTAACTTCAAAGACAGACACGACCTCCGAGTAAAGGGCTGGGAAAAGGCTTTCCAAGCAAATGGACCTAATAAACAAGCTGGTGTAGCTATCCTAACAGCTAATAAAATAGACCTCAAACTAAAATCAATCAAAAGAGATCAGGATGGACATTACATATTTAACACGGGAAAAATCCACCAAGATGAAGTCTCAATTCTAGACATTTATGCTCCAAATACAAAAGCACCCACATTCATAAAAGAAACACTACTAAAGTTAAAACACACATCAAAACTCACACATTAGTAGTGGGAGATTTTAACACACCACTCTCACCAAAAGACAGATCTACTAGACTGAAACTTAACAAAGAAATAAAGGACCTAACAGATGTTTTGTCTCAAATGGACTTAATAGATATCTACAGAACATTCCATCCTAAGACAAAAGAATATACCTTCTTCTCAGCACCCCATGGAACCTTCTCAAAAATTGACCACATGCTTGGACACAAAACAAATCTCAACAGATACAAAAAAATTGGAATAACCTCCTGTATTTTATCAGACCATCATGCCTTAAAGTTAGATCTCAACTACAACAAAAATTATAGAAAACCCACAAACTCATGGAAACTGAATAATGCCCACCTGAAACATCAATGGGTCAAGGAAGAAATAAAGAAAGAAATTAAAGATTTTCTAGAATTCAATGAAAATGAAAGTACAACATACCCAAACTTATGGGACACTATGAAAGCAGTGCTAAGAGGAAAACTCATAGCTCTAAATGCACACATAAAGAAAATGGAGCAATCCCATACCAATGAATTAACAGCACAACTGAAAGCTCTAGAACAAAAAGAAACAAACTCACCCAGGAGAAATAGATGCCAGGAAATAATCAAATTGAGGGCTGAAATCAACGAAATAGAAAACAAGAGAACAATACAAAAAATCAATGAAAGAAAGAGTTGGTTCTTTGAAAAAATCAACAAGATAGACAAATCCCTAGCCAAATTAACCAAAAGGCAAAGAGAGAGCACACAAATTCACAAAATCAGAAATGAAAAGGGAGACATAACAACAGACAATGAGGAAATCCAGAGAATCATCAGATCATACTTCAAAAATCTGTACTTCACAAAAATTGAAAACCAGGAAGAAATGGACAATTTTCTGGATAAATACCACATACCAAAATTAAATCAAGACCAGATAAACCATTTAAATAGACCAATAACCCCTAAAGAAATAGAAACAGTCATCAAAAGTCTCCCAACCAAAAAAAGCCCAGGACCAGATGGTTTCAGTGCAGAATTCTACCAGATCTTCAAAGAAGAACTAATACCAATACTCTTCAAAGTGTTCCACACAATAGAAACAGAAGAAACAAACTACCAAACTCTTTTTATGATGCTACAATTACCCTGATACCCAAACCACACAAAGATGCAACAAAGAAGGAGAACTACAGAGCAATCTCCCTCATGAACATTGATGCAAAAATACTCAACAAAATATTGGCAAACCGAATCCAAGAATACATCAAAACAATCATCCATCACGACCAAGTAGGATTCATCCCAGGGATGCAAGGATGGTTCAACATATGAAAATCAGTTAATGTAATACATTATATAAACAAACTGAAAGAAAAAAACCACATGATCATCTCATTAGATGCTGAAAAAGCCTTTGACAAAATCGACACCCCTTCATGATAAAGGTCTAAGAAAGATCAGGAATACAAGGAACATTTCTAAACATAATAAAGGCAATTTATAGCAAGCCAACAGCAAACATCAAATTAAACAGAGAGAAACTCAAAGCGATACCACTAAATTCAGGAACAAGACAAGGCTGTCCACTCTCCCCATATTTATTCAATATAGTACCAGAAGTTCTAGCTAGAGCAATAAGACAACAAAAGGAGATCAAAGGGATACAAATTGGCAAGGAAGAAGTCAAACTTTCACTATTTGCAGATGATATGATAGTATACATAAGTGACCCCAAAACTCTACCAGGGAACTCCTACAGCTGATAAACTCCTTCAGTAAAGTGGCAGGATACAAGATCAACTCAAAAACATCAGTAGCCCTCCTATACACAAATGATAAAAGGGCTGAGAAAGAAGTCAGAGAAACATCACCCTTTACAATAGCCACAGATAATATAAATACCTTGGGATAACACTAACTAAACAAGTGAAGGACCTTTTTGATAAGAACTTTAAATCTCTAAAGAAAGAAATTGAAGAAGATATCAGAAAATGGAAGGATCTCCCATGCTCATGGACAGGTAGGATTAACATAGTAAAAATGGCAATCTTACCAAAAGCAATCTACAGATTCAATGCAATCCCCATCAAAATCCCAACCCAATTCTTCACAGACTTGGAAAGAAAAATACTCAACTTCATATGGAAAAACAAAAGACTCAGGATAGCTAAAAGAATCCTATATGATAAAGCAACCTTTGGAGGCATCACCATCTCTGATCTCAAACCCTAGTATAGAGCTATAGTAATAAAAACAGCTTGGTACTGGTATAAAACCCGACATATGGATCAATGGAATTGAATTGAAGACCCTGACATTAATCCATGACAAAGGAGCCAAAACTATACAATGGAAAAAAGAAAGTATCTTCAACAAATGGTGCTGGCATAACTGGATGTCAATATGTAAAAGATTACAAATAGATCCATATCTGTCACCATGCACAAAACTCAAGTCCAAGTGGATCAAAGACCTAAACATAAATCCAGTTTCAATAAACTTAATAGAAAAGAAAGTAGGGGGCCGGCGCTTGCCAAGATCTCTGGCCGCCAGAACGCCAGAACGCCATGTCCTTGTGCTGTCAGTCAGGAGTCTCCGCACCTCGGCCGGCGTCGCGCAGCCAGCCTGGTGCATGGCAGCAGCGCGTGGAACAGTAGCCCCTAGGGCCGGCAGGCGTCTCTGCACCTTAAGGTCCCCACGCGCCCCGGGCCCAGCATGGTCCTCGTGTCCCTTGGCCCCGACACCCCAAGGTCCCCGGGGACCCAGCACCTCAAAGACCCCTGGGCCCCAGCTCTCCAAAGTCGTTGCGCGTCCCGGGACCCCTCCAAGCAGGCCAGGCCCCAAGCACTCCTGTTGTGCGCGCTCCTGCACCCGGGCGGTAAGGCCTGCCCGCTGCGCCTGGGGCGAGCTGCCACTTGTTGAATCATTTCTCGTGTCGACTTTGAGACCTCTTGTCGCCATGCTGAGCCTGTGGGCCCCTGAGCCCACTGTTGCTGAGACTCAGTGATTGTTATTCTGTACTCAGGAAGCAGGAAGTTTGACGAGATACGATGGCCCCGTAAGGGAATCCCAAGAGCAGATACTCCCCAAGGACCTGTGGAAGGTGACTTGGAAGTGTATTCTGAAGCCAGTTTTCTGCATAGACTGAAGGAGACACAGCCTTGAAGAATTCATGGAAATGGATCAGCATCATTAAGTCAGAGCTATAACCCTGTGTTTTAGCTCAGATCTGATGGCTTGAGACTGCTGATATCCAGTGTTCTGTAAATCCAGTGCCCATAGATGTGGACCAAGGAAGAGCCCCGACCATGGTCACTCTTATCACAGAGAAGCTGCAGAACCAGAGTTTGGATGACCTTACACGAAGGGCCCGGGAGGCTGGCCCGTATTCTGCTGAGAAACTGAACAAAAGTGGCCATTTGTTTCCTTTGGAGATTGGCGTGGACAAAAGTCCCTGGAAGGCCTTACATGGAGGATGGCCCATTGGGAGCCAGGCAGCCTCAGGCCCCTTCCCACTGGGCCCACTTGGTGTGTCTCACACCGAAGGTCTCAAATGGCAGCTGGCATCTCCAGGGTCTACGGAAATGGGCAGCTTCTTGGACTTCCGTGAGAGCACAGGGCCACCTGTAGCACCACCGACAAAGCGACACTCCCGGTCCCTGTCAGAACCAGAGGAGCTGGCTCGATGCTGCTCCCCATGGCGCCCTGGTAACTCCAGGGTATGGACCCCCATCTCTAAGAGGAGATGCAACAGTGGTGGGAGTGCCACACTGCAGAGCTGCAGTGGCCTCGGGAACCCTACCCTGCAGGCAAGTCGAGGCCCAGGCCTACCCAGGAGTCCTGTGTCACCTGCTGGCCCTACCTCACCGATGACACCTCGGCCAGCTTCAGCCAGCAGTGGCTTTGTGGAGTGAGGGCAATACAAGCTCAGGTCCACCTTGGCTTTCTGCAGGACCCTGTCCGTTTTCCTCCAGGCGCCGACTGTCTCTCTCACAAGAGCACCTTGTAGATGTAAGCACTTGCCTGCCTTCAGCCAGCAGCACCCCTACATCCACACCGGAGCTAGGCCGACACCATGGCCTGCTCCGGTGCCGGTCACAGCCTTGCGTATTGGATGGGAGGAGGGTCCGGCACAAGCGGAGACGGGAGGAGGATGCCAGGTGGACGCGCCCATCCTTGGACTTTCTGAAAATGACACGGACTTTAAAGAACTCAAAGAGCCTTTGCTCCCTGGACTATGAAGATGATGAGGATGACACCCAGGCGAAGACTGTTGTGTCCTCCCCATGTACCTCTCAGGGCCTTGTGGACATCATCACACCTGGCTCTAGCCCAAGGATTCCCAGGCCTGGCCCTACCAGCCCCAGTGCCTGGGCTTCGGGGGAGCCAGAGGCCAGCACAGGAGAGGGTGGGAGCAGTGGGGAAGCCAGTGACTGGGACAGTGCAGAAGAAGAGGGCGTCTTCCCACTGGACCACAGTGACCTGGACCTGGAGCAGATCGAGAACAACTGACTTGGGGCTGAGCAGTAGAAATAACTTGTGTGTTATTTTGAAATTGAGGCGTAATTTTGATTCAGTTTTTCCTAAAGAAGTATTTTGCATTTTTATGGCTTCTACAGTTTGGGAGAGCTTCTCTATTTTGGAATGGGGTTTCAGAGGGGATTCTATTAAACATGGTTCTGCCTGGAAAAAAAAAAGAAAGAAAGTAGGAAGCACTCTTGAACGCATTGGCACCGGAAACCATTTCCTAAATAAAATACCAACAGCACAGACCTTGAGCCCAACAATTAATAAATGGGACCTCTTGAAACTGAGAAGCTTTTGCAGGGCAAAAGACACAGTGAATAAGACAAAAAGACAGCCAACAGAATGGGAAAAGACCTTCACCAACCCCACATCTGACAGAGGATTGATCTCCACAGTATATAAAGAACTCAAGAAACTAGACATCAAAATACTGAACAGTCCAATTAAAAAATGGGCTAAAGAGCTAAACAGAGAATTCACAAAACAAGAACTACAAATGGCTGAAAGACATTTAAAGAAATGCTCAACATCCTTAATCATCTGAGAAATGCAAATCAAAAGGACTCTGAGATACCACCTTACACCTGTCAGAATGGCTACGATCAAAAACACCAATGACAACCAATGTTGGAGAGGATGTGGAGTAAAGGGAACACTTCTCCACTGTTGGTGGGAATGTAAACTTGTACAACCACTGTGGAAATCAGTATGGCGGTTTCTCAGAAAATTAGGAATCGAACTACCTCAGGATCCAGTCATCCCACTCTTGGGCATATACCCAAGGAATGCTGATTCATACAATAAAGATGCATGCTCAGCTATGTTCATAGCAGCACTATTTGTAATAGCCACAACCTGGAAACAACCTAGATGCCCATCAACAGAAGAATGGATGAAAAATATATGGTACATATACACAATGGAGTACTACTCAGCAGAGAAAAACAATGAAAGCATGAAATTTACAGGCAAATGGATGGAACTAGAAAAAATCATCCTGAGTGAGGTAACCCAAACCCAGAAAGACAGTCATGGTATGTACTCACTCATAAGTGGATTCTAGATATAAAATAAAGTACAATCAGACCACACACACACAAAAGGAAAATGCAAAATCTCTGTATCATGCCAGAAGAAAGAGCCATCTTCTGATATGGGACAGAAGAATACAAAAAAATTAAGGCACTATTCTATTGTTACTAATATCAATTCCTTGATTCTATTTTGATTCTTCAAAATTTTCCTGAGGTATGAATTTTATATAACAATTTATAAAACATACATATGTATTTTAAACTTTTGTTATGATATTAATGGCCATATAGGGTACTAACTAATTCTAGAAAAAAGGTTTAATTAGCTGCCTATACATGTGTTTTGTTCGAGTCTCTATTAGTTTTCTCCAGGAAATCACAGCCAAGCCTAACATCGAATTTGAAGTCTCCAGAAAG
This sequence comes from Peromyscus leucopus, assembly GCF_004664715.2. Taxonomy (NCBI): domain Eukaryota; kingdom Metazoa; phylum Chordata; class Mammalia; order Rodentia; family Cricetidae; genus Peromyscus; species Peromyscus leucopus. Next base: position 53,648,413 of record NC_051077.1, read on the forward strand.
ATGATGGGGCTTCACAACAATGATTCCACATAGACAATAATAATACCACTAAGCTGACAAACATCACCCTAAGATCAGTCTTGGACTACAAACTGCTCGGAACAATTTTGATATGGCTAGCTGAGATGATCCAGTTTCACAGACTACTTGAACAAGGACTTGAGATAATCCCTGAACTTTGGCATTATACACAGACTGGACAACAAAGGGTATAGCTACCTTTCCTAGAATTTAACAATTAACCCAATTTTTTTCTTTTCAGAATCCCCTAAAGATGCCTTTGCCCACATACAGCAGGAAGCAATTTTAAGAACACGATACCCACATTCCCAAAGAAGTGGTGTGGGGTGGGTGATTTTTGGTCTTTTAATGGGGTTTGGGTCTGGGATAATTTTCGTTGTTTAGGAGGGTTGGTTGCAAGTTGTTGTTAAGGGTTAGGAAAAGGACTAAGCAAAAGAGATTAAATTTAAGGTTCTTGTTCGAAAAAAAGATATATAGAAATGATAGAACAGAGGGTAGATAACAGCTAGAGTTCTCCTGCCTTGCCCACAGTCAGGACAAATCTTTGTCACCCGCCAGTTCCACAGCTGCTCAGACCCAGCCAAGTAAACACAGAGACTTATATTGCTTCAAACTGTATGGTCGTGTCAGGCTTCTTACTAACTGTTCTTATAGCGTAAATTAATCCATTTCTATAAATGTATACCTTGCCACATCGCTTGTGGCTTACCAGTGTCTTCACATTCTTCTTGTCATGGCAGTGGCTGGCAGTGACTCCTATCATCTTCCTGTTCTTTCTTTTCTCCTCTCTGTTAGTCCTGCCTATACTTCCTGCCTGGCCACTGGCCAATCAGTGTTTTATTTTTTGACCAATCGGAGCATTTGACATACAGACCATCCCACAGCAGTAGATTATTGATTATACTCTGAAAAGAAAAGTAAAGAAAAGAGAGGATATAGATATGATATAGATAAAAAGATATTATTGAATCTTTTTTTAAATGACAATTACTAGTTCTAAATACTTTACATTGGATTGGATTTTTACATATTGTATACAAATTTTATATATTGAGATTGAGTTTGTTAGAAAATGCTGTATGTATTTTTTTCTAATTTTGTTCAGGATATTGTACTTATATAGTTCATTTAACAATGTAATGCAATTAGCTAATTCTTGAATATTATTATTATCAACTATTAGGATATAAAAATGAATGTTAGTAGTTAGACATTATAATCAAACTTGTAGACATATTAGCTATGTTTTCAAGGCTAAGCAGAGATATATATTTTAGATAGACAGGTCATCTTCAAACCTTTCAGAGATCTATAGAATATGGCATTTAAAATGTTTTAATAAGTTAGAAATTTTTCTTTTTCTTTTTCTTTCTTTTTTTTTTTTTTTTTTTTGGTTTTTCGAGACGGGGTTTCTCTGTGTAGCTTTGTGCCTTTCCTGGAACTCGCTTTGGAGACCAGGCTGGCCTCGAACTCACAGAGATCCGCCTGCCTCTGCCTCCCGAGTGCTGGGATTAAAGGCGTGCGCCACCACCGCCCGGCTGAAATTTTTCTTTTTTTATGAGACATGTTGGGTCCTGGCAGCACCAATCTATTTCAGAGAAGATATGGACATTGAAGAAACTGCATATGGAGTTAACTTTTATTGTGGCAAAAGGTAGCCTCTGGGCAACAAAATGCCCTCACTTCGACTGCTGACAAACAGGACAAAATGGACAGGCAGGACACAAGACAAAGGACTACCGATTCTTGACAAGACAAGTGTGGTTGTGGCTTTAGCAACAGACATCCCATGAGGCCAGGACAATATGGCACCATTGCTGAAGTGGTCTCTGCTATCTGGAAAAGGTACAGTGCCCCTTTCTTCAAAGGCAGCTGAACAGGCAGTGGACCGATAGCTTCTGGTGTGCAGTGGAACAGTAGCTGAAACTGTTATTCTTGAAAAAGTAACTAGGCTGACAGAGTCTAACCTTTCAATGGCAGACTGGCATTAAAAAAAAGAGAGATAAAGCCACCCACAAGCTGAGAAGAATGGACAGCTAAATTCCAAAAGCACCAACAATTTCAAGAATTCAAAATTCTGAATCATGACAGGACACTGGTGGAATTCAGGTTTATCTGGTACATGGACTGCTCTCACTGAATATGAGATCAAACTGTAGGCCTTGTGTACATCCTACTTCATAAATGAGCCTGTCAGATATGCTAATCCTATAGGCTGAAGATGATGTCCCAATGTTAGGGAGAAAACTTGGGTGACTGATTGTCCAGGCAGCTGGCTGTTTCTGTCAACTCACTTTTTTTGGAAGCTGCTTGCTTGCACTTCCTGGTTCTTTTTTTCACTTTTTTCATTTTCCTTTGTTAAGAAATTTTCTACACACTCTACATACAACCCACAGATCCCTCCCACTCTCCAGCCCTCCCTCCCCAGCCACCCTACATCCTCACATCCCCCAAATCAAGGTCTCCCATGGGGAGTCAGCAGAGCCCAGCACACTGAGCCTAGGCAGGTCCAAGCCCCTTCCCACTGCATCAAGACTGCACAAGTCATCAACCCACAGTCACTGGGCTCCCAAAAGCCTGCCCATGTACCAGGGATAGATCCTGATCACCCTGCCTGGGTGCCCCACAAACAGTTTGAGCCAAACAACCGTCTTTCATATCCAGAGGGCCTAGTCCAGTCCCATGGGGGCTCCACAGCCACTAGTGTACTGGTATTGTGTTCTCCAAAATATTGTACACCCTAGCAAACTTATCTGGAGTCAGAGAACAGAACAGCCACTAGATACAGAGGCTAGAAAATGGTGGCACTCACGCCTTTAATCCTAGCATTCCAGAGGCAGAAATCCCTCTGGATCTCTGTGAGTTCAAGGCCACAATGGAAACAGCCAAGCATGGTGACTCACGCCTTTAATCCCAGGAAGTGAGCCTTTAATCCCAGGGAGTGATGGCAGAAAGCAGAAAGGTATATAAGGTGTGAGGACCAGAAACTCAGGCTTGTGAGAAGCAGTTCAGCTGAGATTCATTTGGATAAGGACTCAGAGGCTTCCAGTCTGAGGAAACAGGATCAGCTGAGGAATTAGCGAGGTCAGGTAGCTGTGGCTTGTTCTGCTTCTCTGATCTTCCAGCATTCATCCCAATAACTGGCCTCAGGTTTGATTTTATTAATAAGACCTGTTAAGATTCATGCTACACACTAGTCTATAGTTCATGGGATACCAGTGTTGTGTGGCCGGTCATCCCTGCATGTCTTCCCATCATGATCTTGATATCCCACACCTGCAGAATCCCTTCTCTCTCTCATTGATTGGATTCCTGGAGCTCAGCCTGGCACCTGGCTGTGGATCTCTGCATCTGCTTCCATCAGTCACTGGACAAAGGCTCTGTGATGACGGTTAGGGTATTAACTAGACAGGTCACCAGAGTAGACCAGTCCAGACACCCTCTGGACCACTGCCAGTAGTCCAAGGTGGGGTCATCCTTGTGGATTTCCAAGAGCCTCCCTGGCACCTTGCCTCTTCTTATTCCCATGATGTCATCATCTATCTTGGTATCTCCCTCCCTGTCCTCCCACTCTGTCCCTGTTTCAGCTTGACCCTCCCATTTCCCCGATGTTCCCATCCCCCACTCCTCACCTTCTGCCACCCCCCCCCCCACCCAGTAAACTCATGTAGATCTCATCCACTTCTTTTTCACTGGGCCATCCTTGTGTCTCTCCTAGGGTCTTTCCCTGTTAGCCAGCCTCTCTGGAGCTGTGGGTTGCAGTCTGGCCATCCCTTTCCTCACATCTAGTATCCACTTATGTGTGAGTACATACTATGTTTGTCCTTCTGAGTCTGGGTTACCCCACTCAGGATGATATTTTCTAGTTCCATCCATTTGCCTGCAAATTTCATGATGTTGTTGTTTTTTCCAGCGGAGTAGTATTCCATTGTTTGTATGTGCCACATTTTCTTTATCCATTCTTCACTTGAGGGGCATCTAGGTTGTTTTCAGGTTCTTGCTATTACAAATAATGATGCTATGAACATAGTTGAGCATGTGTAATCATGGTAAGATTGAGCATTCCTTGGGGATATGCCCAAGAGTGGTATAGCTGGGTCTTGAGGGAGACTGATCCCCAATTTTCAGAGAAACGGCCATACTGATTTCCAAAGTGGCTGTACAAGTTTGCAATCCCACCAACAGTGGAGGAATGTTTCCCTTGCTCCACATCCTCTCTAACATAAGCTGTCATCAGTGTTTTTGATCTTAGCCATTCTGACAGGTGTAAGATGGTATCTCAGAGTCATTTTGATTTGAATTTCCCTGATGACTATGGGTGTTGAACAATTCCTTAAATGTCTTTCAGCCATTTGGCTTCCTCTGTTGAGAATTCTCTGTTAAGCTCTGTGGTATGGTGATATTTTATTTGTACTGAAATGTGATTTTATTTGTACGTTAATAAATAAAGTTGCCTGGGGGTCAGAGCTAATAGTAAGCCATAGTGGAGTTGGGCGTTCATGGTACACGCCTTTAATCCCAGAACTTGGTAGGCAGAGCTAGGTAGATCTCTGTGTGGTCAAGGATACAGTTAGCATTGGAGACACACACCTTTAATCTCAATACCAACCATAGAAGACCTGGAGGTCTGTACAGACAGGCACTGACAAGGCGGTCATGTGATTGGGTTTACAACCAATGAGAAGGCAGAACAGAAAGTCTATATAAAGACAAACACACAGGAAGTAGGTCTCTCTTGGCTGAAGAGGATCACTGAAGCAGGAAGGGTAAGGCTCTTAGCTCTGACCTCTTGGGCTTTTATTTTTACATTGGCTCTGTGTTTCTTATTTAATTAGACAGTTACTTCTACAGTTAAGCTTTCAGGCTTTTGAGCAGCAATTCAGCTGAGACCCATTCTGGATTGAATCTGTAGATTGCTTTTGGTAATATTGCCAGTTTTACTATGTTAATTCTACCTATCCATGAGCATGGGACATCTTTCCATTTTTTGATATCTTCTTCAATTTCCTTCTTCAGATATTTAAAGTTCTTATCATACAGGTCTTTTACTTGCTTAGTTGGAGTTATGTCCCCCTTTTCATTTCTGATTTTGTTGATTTGGATTCTCTCTCTCTGTCTTTTGGTTAGTTTGGATAAGAGCTTGTCTATCTTGTTGATTTTCTCAAAGAACCAACTCTTTGTTTCATTAATTTTTTGTATTCTCTTAGTTTCTAATTTATTAATTTCACCTCTCACTTTGATAATTTCCTGGCATCTATTCTTCCTGGGAGACTTTGCTTCTTCTTGTTTTAGAGCTTTCAGGTGTGCTGTTAAGTCACTAGTGTGGGATTTTTCCAACTTCTTTATGTGGGCCTTTAGTGCTATGAATTTCCCTCTTAGCACTTCTTTCATAGTGTCCCATAAGTTTGGGTATGTGGTGTCTTCATTTTCATTGATCTCTAGGAAGTCTTTAATTTCTTTCTTTATTTCTTCCCTAACTTATTGGTGATTCAGTTGAGCATTATTCAGTTTCCATGAGATTGTAGGTTTTCTGTAGTTTTTGTTGTTGTTGAAATCTAACTTTAAACCATGGTGGTCTGATACAATGCAGGAGGTTATTCCAATTGTTTTGTATCTCTTGAGATTTGGTTTGTGGCCAAGTATGTGGTCAATTTTAGACAAAGTTCCATGGGGTGCTGAGAAGAAGGTATATTCTTTCTTGTTAGGATGGAATGTTCTGTAGATATCTATTAGGTACAATTGGGTCATGACATCAGTTAAGTCCTTTATTTCTCTGTTAAGTTTCGATTTGGGAGATCTGTCCAGTGGTGAAAGTGGGGTGTTGAGATCTCCCACTATTAATGTGTGGGGTTTTATATGTGGTTTAAGCTTTAGTAATGTTTCTTTTACATATGTGGATGCCCTTGTGTTTGGGGCATAAATGTTCATAATTGAAACTTCATCTTGGTGGATCATTCCTGTGATGAGGATGCAATGCCCTTCTTGATCTCTTTTGATTGATTTTAGTTTGAAGTCCATGTTGTTTGATATCAGGATGACTACACCTGCTTGTTTCTTAAGACCATTTGATTGGAAAGTCTTTTCCCAGCCTTTTATTCTTAGGTAGTGTCTGTCTTTGAATTTGAGATGTGTTTCTTGTATGCAGCAGAAAGATTGGTCCTGCTTTCGTATCCATTCTGTAAGCCTATGTCTTTTTATAGGTGAATTAAGTCCATTGATATTAAGGGCTATTAACGACCAGTGATTGTTCATCAGTGTTATTTTTGGTGGTAGTGTGTGTACTTCTCTTCTTTGGGGTTTACTGTTGTGGCTTTATCTATTGCCTGTGTTTTCGAGTGTGTATCTGACTTCCTTAGGTTGGAATTTTCCTTCTAGTGCTTTCTGTAGGGCTGGGTTTGTGGATAGGTATTGTTTAAATCTGGCTTTGTCTTCAAATGTCTTGTTCCTTCCGTCTATGATGATTGAAAGTTTTGCTGGGTATATTAGTCTGAGCTGACATCCATGGTCTCTTAGTGTCTGCATTACATCTGTCCAGGTCCTTCTGGCTTTCAAAGTCTCCATTGAGAAATCCGGTCTTATTCTGATGGGTTTACTTTTATAGGTCACTTGGCCTTTTTCCTTTGTTGCTCTTAATATTCTTTCTTTATTCTGTACATTTAGTTGTTTAATTATTATGTGTCGAGGGAACTTTTTTGGGGTGTCTAGTCTCTTTGGTGTTCTATAGGCTTCTTGTATCTTCATAGGGATTTCCTTCTTTAAGTTGGGAAAGTTTTATTCTATGATTTTGTTGAATATATTTTCTGTGCCTTTGAGTTGGTATTCCTCTCCTTCTTCTATCCCTATAATTCATAGGTTTGGCCTTTTCATGGTGTCCCAAATTTCTTGGACATTTTGGTTCATGACTTTGTTGGCTTTAGTGTTTCCTTCGACTGATGAAACTATTTCTTCTACTGTATCTTCAATGCCAGAGATCCTCTCTTCCATCTCTTGCATTCTGTTGGTTATACTTGCATCTGAAGTTCCCGATCTTTTACTCAGGTTTTCTATTTCCAGCATTCCCTCTGTTTGTGTCTTCTCTATTTTTTCAATTTCCCTTTTCAGGTCTTGGACTGTTTCCTTTATTTGTTTCATTGCTTTTTCATGATTTTCTTTCAGTACTTTATTGTGTTTTTCCAGTACTTTATTGTTTTCTTCCAGTACTTTATTGTTTTCTTCCAGGACTTTATTGTTTTCTTGCAGGACTTTATTGTTTTCTTCTAATTTGTTTGCCCTTTCCTCTAGTTGTTTACAGCGTTCTTCCAATTTTCTTGTCTTTTCCTCTACACAAGCCTCTACCTTCTTCATGATGTTACTCATAAGGCTACTTTCTTCTGCTTCTTCCAATTTTTGATGTTCAGGTCTAGATGTTGGAGGTGGGCTAGGTTCTGGTGATGCTGTATTGCTCTTCATTTTGTTGTATGTACTTCTGCCTTGATGTCTGCCCATCTCCTTGTGGTTCCTTCTTGGTCTTATCAGTGTACTTGGTTCAGAAAGAGCTGACAGATTCAGGAAGTCTCTCTCTCTTGTCCAGATGGGAGTTCTCTTGTCCAAATGGGAACTCCGGGGCAGGATGGAAGCTCTTATCTGGACCAGAAGTCTCTGGTCCAGAAGGGAAGTCGGGAGCAGGATGGGAGCTGGGGGCCAGTCTCTAAGTCTCAGGAAGTGGCTGGGGTCTCAGGCAGATGGGGGTGGGGGCAGGGTGCAGAGATTGCAGGGACTGCTGGGGGGCTTGGAAAAGGGAATCCCTCCTGGTGGGGCTAGAAGGCGACCTGCCCAGGGGCCAGAACCTGGGGCCAAGTTGGGCAGGTCTTCCCGGAGTGGCTGGTGCCCAGGGATGGGGTCCTGGTTGGTCCCGGATACTCACCTCTGGTCCAGAAGGGAAGTCGGGGGCAGGATGGGAGCTGGGGGGCGGTCTCTAAGTCTCAGGAAGTGGCTGGGGTCTTGGGCAGATGGGGGTGGGGGCAGGGAATGGAGATTGCAGGGGCTCCTGGGGGGCTTGGAAAAGGGGATTCTTCCCGGTGGGGCTAGAAGGGTCCCGCCCGGTGGCCAGGACCTGGGGCCAAGTTGGGCAGGTCTTCCCGGAGTCTTAAAGATTTATTTTTAACTGGATATAGTGGCCTATGTGTCTAAACCCAGCACTTTGGAGACAGAGACTGATGGATCTCTCTGAGTTTGCGAAAGCCTGGTCTACATAGTGAGATCTAGGCCAGCCAAGGCTACGTAGTTAGATCCTGTCTCACCAAAACAAAATAGAGCTGGAGAGATTCCTCAGCAGTTACAAACACTGACTTCTCTTCTCAAGTACCTGAGTTTGATTCCTAGCACCCACATGGAGGTTCATAACCATCTGTCACCCCAGCTCAGGGGAGCTGATGTCTTCTTCTGGCCTCCCTAGGCACTGCCACCATGTGGTGCACACACATATATGCAAGCAAAACACTCATAAACATAAAATAAGAAGTTTAAACAGACAAAAGACTTATTTTATTCTGTGTGAGTACCTATATTTATAAACATGTGTGCCTGATAACCAAGGAGACCAGATGCATTATGTCCTCTGAAACTGTAGTTACAGGAGATTGTGAGAGAACCAGACTTAGGTCCTCTGCAAGAGAAGTACCCTTAACTACAGCAAATACTCTTAACTACTGAGCCATCTTTCAGCCTGTAGTGTTAGGTTCTTAGTGAATACTTATTGATGAAAACTTACTAAGAGCCATGACTTGAGTCTTTGACTACATTTTTTTTGCCTATTTTGGGTTTAGTTTTTTAGTTTTTGTTTGTTTGTTTTTTTTGTTTATTTGGGTGGTTTAAGACAGACTCTCATTACTTGGCCTTGATGGGCCTAGAACTCAATATGTGCACCAAGTTGAATTCAAACTCACAGTGATCTGCTTGCCTCTGCTTCCTGAGTGCCAGGACTAAAGGTGTACATCTCCATGCCTAGACTTCAGCTGTTTTAATAGATCAAGGAATACTGTAATGGTGTCTCAGTCTTCCAGGTGTTAGTATTATAGATGTAATTCTAAACAGTCCTATTAAATAAGAAACACAGAGCCAAATAAACAGTTAAAAGCCCAGAGATCGAGCAGTAGCCAAGAGCTAAGACCACCTCTGAGGTTCTGGAATTTCAGGTGTGAACCATATCCTGCTAGAATAAATAGCTTTATTATTTGAATCACAGACTTTCAACAGTTGGAAACTTTGTCTCCAACTGCTTTTCATCCACAGATAGATATGAGCTGCCATATGGGTACTTGGAACTGAACACATGTCCTCTGCAAGAGCAACAGACACTCTTAACTGCTGAGCCATATCTCTGTCCCCTAATGTATAATTTTTACAAAATAGTTGTAGGTCCAGGTTTATGACATACACCTGTAACTCTAGAATTTGGTAAGAAGAAACAGCAGAATCAAGTCTATTAGTCCTACATAGTGACAGTGAGACCCTGTCTCACCACCCCCACACAAAGTAATTGTTTATTTTATAATACATTTATTATACTAGTTAACAAATTATATATAATATTCTTATAGCAAGAAGTCTGTTTGTTTAGGAATACTTACAAACATACTATTACTGATCAAAAGATAGTATTTTAGAATTTTTCCCTGAGAAGGAATGGCTTTTTGAGATGTTTGGTAGGGGCTCAAAAGCTGGCATGGCAGGTCCCCACCAGGCCTATGTCCCAGCTGCCTTCCTCCTCTAGGTCTGAAAAACTCCATCATGAACTGGAACAGACTACAGCCCAGGGTAGCCTTCTGCAGATGGACCTGCTACAGTAGGGACACTGAATGCATCAGACAAGTGAGCCACCATTGACTCCTACCCGCTGCATTGCATTCATGGGATGGGTTCTCTTCCTTGACATTAGTTTCCCATGTGTAAATACGACCTGGATTTGTCTAGGCCATGGCCCAGCAAGACTGTTTATAAGTCAGATTGCCTTGACTTCTCTGACAGGACCCCTTGAGAGAACTGAGGAGGCTGAAGGAAGCCATACACATTCTCTACTCTAGCATCAACACCTCCTCAAAAAAAGATACCACCTTGTATCTGTGAACTAACAGTGAGGAAAATCTTAATACACCTGCAGGAGATCCATGCCCAGTAGATCCATGTGTCTGTTGGGGCATTATTCCCAGAGAAAAGAAACTATCAGAAAGAAGCTTGAAATACAGCAGACCCATCAAGATTTACTCAGAACCCTGACACCCATCAGCAAGTGGCCCCAAAGAGTGGCACAGCAGCATGAGGAAGATATCTCATTGAGTGAGAGTAAACCTGCCAGTTTATTGTCCACGTCTTTAGTAATCTGACTGAGACCTCCATATGTGGTGAGAAATCTAACAAGAAAGACTATTCATGTCATTCTGTTACCTATACACACCACCTGGAAAAGAATAGGATTCCCTCCCCAGGGCAGTGCCGAAGTTGACTCATATCACAGGAAAGTGTTGCTGAGAAAACTAACCCCCAGCCCTATTCAGACCTAGAGAGAGCAGCAGACCCTGTAATCTACATGCCCTGCCCATATTCCCATCCACCCAAGACCCAGCCACTTCCTGAGACTTGGAAACCAACCCCCAGACCTATTCAGACCTAGAGGTGAGAGACTGTGTTCATACCCGCTGAGGCCCACCACTAGGACCCATCCCTGGGTCCCAGCAGTTCCCCGGGAATGCTCACCCAACTCAGTCCCAGTTGCCAGCCAGCAGGCAGGGCTCCTGCTGGAAGGCTCCCCATTCACCAGGATCCCTCAGCAGTGGAACCTGCAATCTACATGCCCTGCCCCATTCCCATCTACCCCAGACCCCAGCCAGTTCCTGAGGCTTGGAAACCAACTCCCAGCTCTATTCAGGCCTAGAGAGAGAGCTCTCATTGGACAAAGGACTGTCATTGAACCAAGAGTAACATCAACAGACAGGGAATCTGCCAGCCCTCAGACCAAGAGTGGCTTTCTGAGAAGGAAAATCTCCCACCTCTCATTGGAAGAAGAGAGGCTTCCTGAAACACAGAATACCAAGAGTCCTGAGAAGACCAAGAAAGCGTCTGTGGCTCACAGAATCAACTAGCTTGGGTTGACCCAAGAGCAGCTCCCTGAGACACAGAATCTACCTCCTCCAATTAGACCAAGAGCTAAGATTAGACCCAGAAGGGCCCCCTGAGACACCAACACAAGCAGAGAGTGAACCAACAGCAACTTACTCAGACACAGGCACCTCGTATACCATTAGAGGAGGAGATGGGCAGACGTCAAGGCAGAAGTACATACAACAACATAAAGAGCAATACAGCATCACCAGAACCTAGCCCTTCTCCAACAGCAAGACCTGAACATTACAAGACAGAAGAAGCAGAAGAAAGTGACTTTAAGAATAGTTTCATGAAGATGCTAGAGGACTTTCAAGAAAAAATGAAAATGATATTGAGAAAAAGATAAACAAAAAACTGGAAGAAATAGAGGAAAAGACAAATAAAAATTGGAAGAAATCAATAAATCCCTTAAAGAAAATCATGAAAAAGCAATGAAATAGGTGAGGGAAACATTTCAAGACCTGAAAAGAGAAATGGAAACAATAAAGAAGACACAAACAGAGGGAATGCTGGAAATAGATCTGAGTAAACAAACAGGAAACACAGATGCAAGCATAACCAACAGAATACAAGAGATGGAAGAGAGGATCTCTGGTGTAGATGATACAATAGAGAAAATGGATTTGTCAGTCAAAGAAAATACCAATGCCAAAAAAGTCATAACACAAAATGTCCAAGAAATCTGGAAAACCATGAAAAGACCAAACCTAAAAATAATAGGGATAGAGGAAGGAGAAGAATACCAACTCAAAGGCACAGAAAATATATTCAACAATATCATAGAAGAAAACTTTCCCAACATAAAGAAGGAAATACCTATGAAGACACAAGAAGCCTATAGAACACCAAACAGACTAGACTCCCACAAAAGTCCCCTCGCCACATAATAAATAAACAACTAAACTTACAGAATAAAGAAAGAATATTAATGGCATCAAAGGAAAAAGACCAAGTAACTTATAAAGGCCAACCCTTCAGAATAACAACCGATTTCTCAATGGAGACTTTGAAAGCCAGATGGACCTGGACAGATGTAATGCAGACACTAAGAGACCATGGATGCCAGCCTAGACTAATATACCCAGAAAAACTTTCAATCATCATAGATGGAGTGAACAAGACATTCCAAGACAAAACCAAATTTAAACAATACCTATCAACAAATCCAGCCCTATAGAAAGCACTAGAAGGAAGTCAGATACACCCACGAAAACACAGGTAATAGATAACCCTACAGCAGTAAACCCCAAAGAAGAGAAGTACACATACACTACCACCAAAAGATAACAGAAACTAACAATCACTGGTCATTAATATCCCTTAAAAATCAATGGACTTAATTCACCTATAAAAAGACACAGACTAACAGAATGGATATGAAAGCAGGACCCATCTTTCTGCTGCATACAAGAAACACACCCCAATTTCAAAGATAGACGCTACCTCAGAATAAAAGGCTGGGAAAATTCTTTAAGTTCAAATGGTCTTAAGAAGCAAGCTGGTGTAGTCGTCCTAATATCCAGCAAAATAGACTTCAAACTAAAATCAATCAAAAGAGATCAAGAAGGACATTACATACCCATCACAGGAAGCATCCACCAAGATGAAGTTTCAATTCTGAACATTTATGCCCCAAATACAAGGGAACCCATGTATGTAAAAGAAACATTACTAAAGCTTAAATCACACATCAAACCTCACACATTAATAGTGGGAGATTTCATCACCCCACTGTCACCACTGGATAGATCTGTCAAATCGAAACTTAACAGAGAAATAAGGGACTTAACTGATGTTATGACTCAAATGGACTTAATCGATTTCTACAGAACATTCTATCCTAACAAAAAAGAATATTCCTTCTTCTCAGTACCCCATGGAACCTTATCTAAAATCGACCACATACTCAGCTACAAAGCAAACCTCAACAGATACAAAAAAAAAAAATTAGAATAACCTCCTGTGTTCTATTAGACCATCATGGTTTAAAGTTAGATTTCAACAACAACAAAAATTACGGAAAGCCTACAATCTCATGGAAACTGAAGAAATAAAGAAATTAAAGATTTCCTAGAATTCAATGAAAACGAATGTACAACATACCCAAACTTATGGGACACTATGAAAGCAGTGTTGAGGAAAATTCACAGCTATAAATGTTCACATAAAGAAGTTGGAGAAATCTCACATTAGTGACTTAACAACACACTTAAAAGCCCTAGAACAAGAAGAAGCAAACTCACCAGGAGGAATAGATGCCAGGAAATAATAAAATTGAGAGCTGAAATCAATAAAATAGAAACAAAGAGAACAATACAAAGAATCAATGAAACAAAGAGTTGGTTCTTTGAGAAAATCAACAAGATCGACAAATTCTTATGCAAACTAACCGAAAGGCGAGAGAGAGAGAGAGAGAGAGAGAGAGAGAGAGAGAGAGAGAGAGAGAGAGAGAGAATCCAAATTGCAAAATCAGAAATGAAAATGCAGACATAAAAACTAACATTGAGGAAATCCAGAGAACCATCAGGTCATACTTAAAAAACCTGTACTCCACAAAACTAGAAAACCTAAAAGAAATGGATAATTTTCTGAATAGGTACCACATACCTAAGTTAAATCAAAACTAGATATACTATTTAAATAGACCAATAACCCCTAAGGAAATAGAAACAGTCATTAAAAGTCTCCCAACCAAAAAAAGCCCAGGACCAGATGGTTTCAATGCAAAATTCTACCAGATCTTCAAAGAAGAGATGATACCAATTATCTTTAAATTGTTCCACACAATAGAAACAGAAGGAACATTACCAAACTCCTTCTATGAGGCAATAATTACCCTGATTCCCAAGCCAAACAAAGATGCACCAAAGAAAGAGAACTACAGACCAATCTCCCTCATGAACATTGATGCAAAAATACTCAATAAAATATTGGCAAACAGACTCCAAGAATACATCAAAACAATTATCCACCATGATCAAGTAGGCTTCATCCCAGGGATGCAAGGGTGGTTCAACATACAAAAGTCCGTCAATGTAATACACCATATAAACAAACTGAAAGAAAAAAAACCCACATAATCATCTCACTAGATGTTGAAAAGGCCTTTGATGAAATCCAACATCCTTTCATGATAAAGGTCTTGAAGTGATCAGGGATACAGGGAACATACCTAAGCATAATAAAGACAATTTGCAGCAAGCCAACAGCCAACATCAAATAAATGGAAAGAAACTCAAAGCAATTCCATTAAAATCAGGAACAAGACAAAGCTGTTTGCTCTCCCCATATTTATTCAGTATAGTACTTGAAGTTCTAGCCAGAGCAAGAAGACAACATAAGGAGATCAAGGGGATACAAATTGGAAAGGAAGAAGTCAAGCTTTCCCTATTTGCAGATGACATGATAGTATACATGAGTGACCCCAAAATTCAACCAAGGAACTGATAAAGCTTATAAACACCTTCAGCAATGTAGCAGGATACAAGATTTATTGAAAAAAATCAGTAGCCCTCCTATATACAAATGATAAATGGGCTGAGAAAGAAATCAGAGATGCATCACCCTTTACAATAGCCACAAATGATAGAAAATACCTTGGGGTAACTCTAACTAAACAAGTGAAGGACCTGTATGACAAGAACTTGAAGACCCTGAAGAAAGAAATTGAACAAGATGTCAGAAAATGGAAAGATCTCCCATGCTCATGGATAGGCAGGATTAACATAGTAAAATGGCAATTTTACCAAAAGCAATCTACAGATTCAATGCAATCCCCATCAAAATCCCAACACAATTCTTCACAGACCTGGAAAGAATAATACTCAACTTCATATGGTAAAACAAAAAACCCAGGATAGCCAAAAGAATCCTGTACAATAAAACAACCTCTGGAGGCATCACAATCCCTGACTTCAAGCTCTACTATAGAGCTACAGTAATAAAAACAGCTTGATACTGGCATAAAAACCAACATGTGGACCATGAACTGAACTGAAGACCCTGACATTAATCTGAACACCTATAAACAGATGATTTTTTTCACAAAGAAGCTAAAACTATACAATGGAAAAAAGAAAGCATCTTCAACAAATGGTGCTGGCATAACTGGATGTCAATGTGTAGAAGACTGCAAATAGATCCATATCTCTCACCATGCACAAAACGTAAGTCCAAGTGGATCAAAGACCTCAACATAAATGCATACTCTGAACCTGCTAGAAGAGAAAGTAGGAAGTAGTCTTGGACACATTGGCACCAGAAATCACTTCCTAAATACAACACCAGTAGCACAGACACTGAGAGCAACAATTAATAAATGGGACCTCTTTAAACTGAGAAGCTTTTGTAGGGCAAAGGACATAGTCAAAAAGATAAAACAACAGCCTACAGAATGGGAGAAGATCTTCACCAACCCCACATCTGACAGAGGGCTGATATCCAGAATATATAAAGAACTCAAGAAATTAGACATCAAAATACCCAACAGTCCAATTAAAAAATGGGCTATAAAGCTAAACAGAGAATTCTCAACAGAAGAATCTCAAATGGCTGAAAGACATTTAAGGAACTGCTTATCATCCTTAGTCATCAGGGAGATGCAAATCAAAATGACTCTGACATACCATCTTATACTTGTCAGAATGGCTAAGATCAAAACACTGAAGAAAACTTATGTTAGAGAGGATGTGGAGCAAGGGGAATACTCCTCCACTGTTGGTGGGAATGCAAACTGGTATAGCCACTTTGGAAATCAATATGGTTCTTTCTTAGAAAATTGGGAATCAACCTCCCTCAAGACCCAGCTGTTCCACTCTTGGGCATATTCCCAAGGAATTCTCAATCATACCACAAGGACACATGCTCACCTATGTTCATAGCATCATTATTTGTAATAGCAAGAACCTGGAAATAACCTAGATGCCCTTCAACTGAAGAATGGATAAATAAAATGTGGCACATATACACATTGTTTTTCTCAGCAGAGAAAAACATCATGACATCATGAGGTTTGCATGCAAATGGATGGATCTAGAAAAAAATCATCCTGAGTGAGGTAACTCAGACTCAGAAAGACAAACATGGTATGACTGCAACTCCCAACTCCACAGAGGCTACCTAGTAAAGAGGACCCTAAGAAAGACACAGGGATTACCCAGTGACAGAGAAATGGATGAGATCTCCATGAGCAAACTGGGGGTGGGGAGGAGTAATGGAGGGCAATGGTCAGGGGAAAGAGAGCTTAGGGGAGAGGAAGGTACCAGCTGGATCAGGAGTAGAGTGGGAGAACAGAGAGGGAGATACCATGATGAATGAAGACCCCAGGGGAATAGGAAGAAGCAGAGTGCTAGAGAGTTCCCCAGAAATCCACCAAGATACCTCCACTGTAGACCTGCTGTCAATGGTCAAGAGAGTACCTGAGCTGACCTGCTCTGGTGATCAGATGGCCAAACACCCTAATTGTTATGGTAGAACTCTCATTCAGTGTCTGATTGAAGTTGATGCAGTGATCCATGGCCAAGCCCCAGGTGGAGCTCCAGGAGTCCAATTGGCAAGAGAGAGGAGGGATTATATGAGCAAGAGATATTGAGACAATAATTGGAAAAAGCACAGGGACAAAAAGCCAAACTAGTGGAAGCACATTACTGTGAACCAATGGCTGAGGAGCCCCCATGGAACTGGACCAGGCCCTCTGGATAAATGAGACAGTTGATTAGCTTGAACTGTTTGTGAGGCCCCCAGGCAGTGGAGCAGGAACATGTCATTAGTGCATGGGATGTTTTTTTTTTGGGAGCTTGAGGCCTATGCTTGGACACTTTGCTCAGCCTTGGTGTAGGGAGGAGGGACTTGGACCTGCCTCAACTGAATGTACCAGGCTGGACTGACTCCCCCGGGGACACCTTGCCTTGGAGATGGTGGGAACCCGGGGGAGGGTGGACTGCGGGGAGTGTTGGGGAGGTGGGAGGAAGGAGGAAGGGGTAATTTGTGACTTATATGTGAAATTAAGTTAATTATAAAATAAAATACCATATAAAAAAGAGTTGCTGAAGATGATGCACTGTGGAGACTACAGCACCCCTCATACCTTGTGTTAGTCGTTGGTTCTTCCCTAAAGAAAATGTCTGAGGATTCTCCAGTTTCACAGCCTGGATTGGCATGACCAGACCTGAGAAAGAACTTATAGAGGACGTCTGAGTCACTTTTTCTGTCTTTGGAAAGCCAGATGCTCTCCATTGATTTGTTGGGTCTAGAGCAAGAGAATATTTTTAACTTTAGTTTTTCTTTTTTTGGGGGGGGTCTGGTTTGGGCTTGGGTTTTTATTTCCTTAGAGGTTTTGGTATTCTTTGCTTTTAATTATTATGTTTTTTGTTAATTATTTTATTCTTGTCATTGTTTTAATTGTTGGCTAAGGCCATAAATTGTATACACTGACTGCCCTTTTTAAGTCCCTGTTTAGCAAAATGACTTTTAATGAATAAAAAATCAGTTTCCAACTCTTCACTTTTACAATCCTTGATTGTATGCCTCTCTCTCTCTCTCTCTCTCTCTCTCTCTCTCTCTCTCCTCTGTGTGTTTGTGTGTGTATGTATGTATTTCCCACTCCACATAGCTCACACTGACCTCTGTCTTGCCACAACTCTTGTCAATCTATTGATTCAAGGTTTGCACCATCATATTCTTTCTAGTATCTGAAGGCTCACCTGGGCTCAGGTGGCTCCAGACAGACCAGTCAAGAGTTTCACTAACAGCTTGAGTGAGCTCTGCTGACTCTTGGGGTGTGTGGGGGGAATTTTTATCACTACCTATGCGACTTCTCTTTGTTTTGAACCACCAATCTCTAAAAGTCTGAGGGTCTTCCGTAGATGCTGTTCATTTCAGAGGACTCATCCCTCCTGCTCCACATCAACCTGACCTAATTTTTCAGCATCCATTACTTTTCACCATATGGATCTTAAGGAGGGAAAGAACCCCTCCTGTACAGTGTTTTGAAAGTGAGCCTTGGACTCCCCACTAGATAAAGTTTCTAATTAAGCAGAGAGATAGATATCTGGGGTTGGAAGGTTGATGTACTGAAGGGCTTCCTCCATGATCCCAGAGAAGCTCCTGGAAATGGCACCTTAGCTTCAGGTCATTTTGGGGTGAGATACTTAGTAGGGAGGTAATGGCTGTAGCATATGACATCAGCAAACCCCTCCCTGGACATTCTATTGTATCTTGGGGAGCTCTGTCATTCTCTGTGATGTCACCAGTGTTGTGGCAACACAAACTGCCCTTGGGACATTTGTTCAGTGTCTACAGGTCACCTCCATAGCCATGTTAGCAAGACTGATGGAATGGAGAGCATAGGGAGACCAGAGAGAGGCAGAAAACGCTGGCCTTCAGGGTCAGTGCATCACTTAAGAATAAATGGTCCTGGAGAAAGCTCAGTGCATCCTGTGCAGGGAGTGGGAAGCTTCCTGAAGGAGGGGGGTTCGTCTGGGCTTTTTGGAAGTGAGGCTCAGGAGCTTGGAGCTACTTGAAAGCAATGGGCCTCTTCTGCTTCTCTGGGTTCCTCAAGAGCAGCCCCAGAGTCAAGGCTTTCTGATGGTTAGTTTGCCAGAGAGCCAGGGATGGTCAAGGCTGCAGCTGCTATGCTGAAACCCTTGGATTCGCTCTGAGTGGGAAGGAGGCAGAGAGACTAACAAGGCTTCAGTACCAGCACTGCACTTTATCCCGACTCTATCTCTTTAGATTGTGGACAATTAATAACAGGGAGTTAAAAGTCACCTGGCCTAAGTCAGAGGTTCTCACACTTTACATGACACATACGAGCAAGGCAGGAGCCCCCGAGTGCTGCCAACTGCCAATGACCCTTAAGGTTTCGAAGTTCCTGGCCTATTCCTAACCAGTCATCTTTCCTCAATCTTGAGTGCAGGTTTGGGCCATCACTTTTCCTGTGACTATTTGTTCTTGTGTGGGAGACTCACCTAAGGAGCCCCAGTCCTTAGGCATCTCCAGCCTGACCTGCCACTAGTTGGTCTCACCTTTGCTAACACCATGATGACTGGGATGAATTCTGCATAAGTTATGGGAAAATTTTTGTCATTACCTATGTGACTTATCTTTGGTCTGACAGGACACCCACAATCCCCTACCATTCCCACACATTGTAACTACCATGTGGCTATTTCTCAATGTTTGTTCACTTCAGGGAACTGATCTTCACCCCCATCATTCTGAGCTAATTTTTTAGCATTCTTTATTTCTCATCTGATTAATATTTTAAGGATGGGAGGAGCCATTTCTAGGCCATATTTGGAAAGTGAGTCTTCACCTCCACACAGGATGAAGTAGTGAAAAGATTCTAATGAAGCAAAGAGATGATCTAGTGCTGTGGGATAATGCTTTTGTACACTGGTTTAATAAAATGCTGATTGCCCAGTAGCCATGCAGGAAGTATAGGTGGGGTGAGCAGACTAAAGGAATGCTGGGAAGAAGAAGAACAGAGTCAGGAGTCACCAGCCAGACACAGAGGAGGCAAGATAACAAGGCAGAACTGAGAAAAGGTACCAAGCCACATGGCTAAACATAGATAAGAATTATGGGTTAATTTAAGTACAAGAGCTAGTCAGCAATAAGCCTGAGCTAATGGCTGAGCAGTTGTAAATAATATTAAGCCTCTGTGTGATTATTTTATAAAAGGCCGCCAGACTGTGGTTGAGAGATTTGTCCCAACCACAGGCCAGGCAGGACACAGGAAATCTTCTGAATACAATCTGGTTTTGGTAGGAGGAGATGCTGAAAAGCTTCTCTTGGGTGTCATGAAAGGCTCTTAGAAATGGTAGATTGGCTTCTGGTGAAATGGGAAAGAGTTAGTTAGCAGGTAAGTGAGGGTTGTTGGCAGTGACCTTAATAGACCTTTCTTTGGACACTCTATTGTATCCTGGAGAATCCTTGGCATCCTCTGTGATGTCACCACAGTTGTGGGAACACAAATATACTTGGGGCATTTGTTCAGTGCATATAGTGTTACCCATAGACAGGTTGGCAAGACTGATCAGGCTGCTTCAGAGAGATAACAGAGAACATAGAAAGACTAGAGAACAGCAGAAGGAAGCTAGCTTTCAGTCTCAGCATAAAACACCATGAAATAAATGAGCCTGGGTGAGGCACAGTGAGTTCTGAGCAATGGACAGATAGCATCCTGGAGGAGATGGACTTGAGCTGGGCTTTCCATTAGTGGGGTTCAGGAGGTCAGAGTTTCTGGGAAGCAATAGGCCTCTCCTGCTTTCTGGGCTCCTAAAGAGCAGACTCAGAGTGGAGGATTTCTGATGGTTAGTTTGTCAGAGAACCAGAAATTGTCAAGGCTATAGATGCTGTGCTGGGGGCTCCTTAATTTCATTCTGAGTGGCAAAGGCCAACAGGAGTCACAGAGTGAGAAATTATATGTCAAAGTAGGGTATTGCTGCACTTAATTTTCAGCAGATTCCTTTAGATTCCAAGAGGATCTGATGCCAATAACAGGGAGGAAATTTCCCCTGGCCATGCAGCCAGGGGAGCTCAAAATCAGTTGCTTTTAGTCTTATGTACAGGAGATGAGGGGTGGGTGGTGGTAGGCACTATGGAGTCCAGGACTTACCTGCATAATATCAGATATGAGCTGACATTGTCCCCTAAACTAACATGACTAGGCTCGATTATGCCTTTATGACCAGTGGGACTGCAGTAGGGGCTGAGGTACATGCCTAGCCATAGTGGTTGGGACAGGGACATCACTTATGGGCCCTGGCTTGAGGACAGCTACCCTAATCTTTGGAGGCTTCACTGGGTTCTGTGCATTCTCTCTTCCTCAGACTTCTTGGGACTCAGCGAGGCCTATCCTGGCCCTATGCCATTCTATTACGTTAGTTAACTTGTGTTTGTTCACACAGCAACTACTGAGGATACACCATTCCCACCCTCCCTCACCAAGCAGGGGCAGCAGATAAACAAGGTGGAGAAACTGATCCTTCAGCTTCAGAGGATGACCAAAGAGGAATGAACTCTGTGTTATCCTGGCCCCTTATGGCAACAACGATTTGAACAATATGTACTCATTAGGCCCATTTCTCTGGTGACTGTCTTGACCCCATCTGTCTTCCCCAGAATTACACAGGTCACAGGATGCTGCACCTCCAGGTTATCCTCATGGCCAAACAGATTTTCCTAAGTGCATCTGAGAGGCAGAAATGAAGCCTGTATAAGAGTGAGATAGGGAGATTAGCCCGAACCCCATCCCTGGGCACCAGCCACTCCGGGGAAGACCTGCCCAACTTGTCCCCAGGTTCTGGCCACTGGGCAGGTTCCCTTCTAGCCCCACTGGGAAGGGTCCCCTTCTCCAAGACCCCCAGCAGACCCTGCAATCTCCACACCCTGCCTCCACGCCCATCTGCCTGAGATCCCAGCCACTTCCTGAGACTTAGAGACCAGCCCCAAGCTCCCATTCTGCCCCAGACTTCCTTTCTGGATGAGAGAGAGAGAGAGAGAGAGAGAGAGAGAGAGAGAGAGAGAGAGAGAGAGCTCCCATCCTGCCCAGGACTTCCTGTCTGGACAAGAGCTCACATCCTGCCCCAGACTTCCCTCTGGACAAGAGTGCCCATCCTGCCCCAGACTTCCTGTCTGGACAAGAGCTCCCATCCTGCCCCGAGTTCCCATTTGGACAAGAGAGCTCCCATCTGGACAAGAGAGAGAGACTTCCTGAATCTGTCAGCTCTGTCTGAGCCAAGTGCACTGATAAGACCAAGAACAAATCACAAGGAGATGGACAGACTTCAAGGCAGAAGTACATACAACAAAATGAAGAGCAATACAGCATCACCAGAACCTAGCCCGCCTCCAACATCTAGACCTGAACATCAAAAATTGGAAGAAGCAAAAGAAAACAGCTGTATGAATAACATCATGAAGAAGGTAGAGGCTTGTGTAGAGGAAAAGACAAAAAATGGGAAGAACGCTATAAACAACTATAGGAAAGGGCAAACAAATCAGAAGAAAACAATAAAGTCCTGGAAGAAAACAATAAAGTCCTGGAAGAAAACAATAAAGTACTGAAAGAAAATCATGAAAAAGCAATGAAACAAATAAAGGAAACAGCCCAAGACCTGAAATGGGAAATAGAAAAAATGAAGAAGACACAAACAGAGGGAATGTTGGATTTAGAAAATCTGAGTAAACCATCAAGAACTTCAGATTAAAGTATAACCAACAGAATGCAAGAGATGGAAGAGAGGATCTCTGGCATTGAAGACACAGTAGAAGAAATAGATTCACTAGTCAAAGAAAACACTAAAGCCAACAAAGTCATTTACCAAAATGTCCAAGAAATTTGGAACACCATGAAAAGACCAAACCTATGAATAATAGGGATAGAAGAAGGAGAGGAATACCAACTCAAAGGCACAGAAAATATATTCAACAAAATCATAGAAGAAAACTTTCCCAACTTAAAGAAGGAAATCCCCATGAAGATACAAGAAGCCTATAGAACACCAAACAGATTAGACCCCCCAAAAAATCCCCTCGCCATATAATAATTAAACAACTAACCATATAGAATAAAGAAAGAATATTAAGAGCAGCAAAGGAAAAAGGCCAAGTGACCTATAAAGGCAAACCCATCAGAATAACACCTGATTTCTCAATGGAGACTTTGAAAGCCAGAAGGACCTGGACAGATGTAATGTAGACACTAAGAGACCATGGATGTCAGCCCAGACTAATATACCCAGCAAAACATTCAATCATCATAGATGGAATGAACAAGACATTCCAAGACAAAGCATGATTTAAACAATACTTATTCACAAACCCAGCCCTACAGAAAATTTAGAAGGAAAATTCCAACCTAAGGAAATCAGATACACAATCGAAAACACAGGCAATAGATAAAGCCACAGCAGTAAACCCCAAAGAAAAGAAGTACACACACACCACCACCAAAAAATAACAGGGATGAACAATCACTGGTCATTAATATCCCTTCATATCAATGGACTTAATTCACCTATAAAAAGACATAGGCTTACAGAATGGATCCATCTTTCTGCTGCATACAAGAAACACATCTCAAATTCAAAGACAGACACTACATAAGAATAAAAGGCTGGGAAAAGACTTTACAATCAAATGGTCTTAAGAAACAAGTGGGTGTAGCCATCCTGATATCTAGCAAAATAGACTTCAAACTAAAATCAATCAAAAGAGATCAAGAAGGACATTACATACTCATCACAGGAAACATCCACCAAGATGAAGTTTCAATTATGAACATTTATGCCCCAAACACAAGGGCACCCACATATGTAAAAGAAACATTACTAAAGCTTAAACCACATATAAAATCCCACACATTAATAGTGGGAGATCTCAACACCCCACTTTCACCACTGGACATATCTCCCAAATCGAAACTTAACAGAGAAATAAAGGACTTAACTAATGTCATGACCCAAATGGACCTACAGAACATTCCATCCTAACAAGAAAGAATATACCTTCTTCTCAGCACCCCATGGAACTTTCTCTAAACTGGACCGCATACTTGGCCACAAGGCAAATCTCAAGAGATACAAAACAATTGGAATAACCTCCTGCATTGTATCAGACCACCATGGTTTAAAGTTAGATTTCAACAACAACAAAAACTACAGAAAACCTACAATCTCATGGAAACTGAATAATGCTCAACTGAATCACCAATGGGTTAAGGAAGAAATAAGAAACAAATTAAAGACTTCCTAGAGATCAACAAAAATGAAGACACCACATACCCAAACTTATGGGACACTATAAAAGCACTGCTAAGAGGGAAATTCATAGCACTAAATGCCCACATAAAGAAGTTGGAGAAATCTCACACAAGTGACTTAACAGCATACCTGAAAGCTCTAGAACAAGAAGAAGCAAAGTCTCCCAGGAAAAATAGATTCCAGGAAATTATAAAATTGAGAGCTGAAATCAATAAAATAGAAACAAAGAGAACACAAAAAATTAATGAAAAAAGAGTTGGCTCTTTGAGAAAATCAACAAGATAGGCCCTTATCAAAACTAACCAAAAGACAGAGAGAGAGAGCATCCAAATTAACAAAATCAGAACAAAAAAGGGGGACATGACAACAGACAATGAGGAAATCCAGAGAATCATCAGCTTATACTTCAAAAACCTCTACTCCACAAAACTGGAAAATCTAAAAGAAATGGATAATTTTCTGGATAGGTACCACATACCTAGTTAAATCAAGACCAGATAAACTAAATAGTCCAATAACACCTGAGGAAATAGAATCAGTCATTAAAAGTCTCCCAACCAATAAAATCCCTGGACCAGTTGGTTTCAGTGCAGAATTCTACCAGATCTTCAAAGAAGAGTTAATACCAATACTCTCTAAATTGTTGAACACAATAGAAACAGAAGGAACACTACCAAACTCCTTCTATGAGGCTACAATTACCCTGATTCCTAAACCAAACAAGGATACAACAAAGAAAGAGAACTACAGACCAATCTCCCTCATGAACATTGATGCAAAAATACTCAATAAAATATTGGCAAACAGAATAAAGCTTATAAATACCTTCAGCAATGTGGCAGGATACAAGATCAACTCAAAAAATCAGTAGCCCTTCTATATACAATTAACAAACAGGCTGAGAAGGAAATCAGAGATACATAACCATTTACAATAGCCACAAACGATATAAAATACCTTGGGGTAACACTAACCAAGCAAGTGAAGGGCCTTTATGACAAGACCTTTAAGTCCCTGAAAAAAGAAATTGAAGAAGATGTCAGAAAATGGAAAGATCTCCCATGCTCATGGATAGGCAGGACCAACATAGTAAAAATGGCATACTTACCAAAAGCAATCTACAAATTCAATGCAATCCCCATCAAAATACCAACACAATTCTTCACAGACCTGGAAAGAATAATACTCAACTTCATATGGAAAAATAAAAAACCCAGGATAGCCAAAAGAATCCTGTACAATAAAACAACCTCTGGAGGCATCACGATCCCTGACTTTAAGCTCTACTATAGAGCTACAGTAATAAAAACAGCTTGGTATTGGCATAAAAACTGACGGCATCACCATCCCTGACCTCAAACTCTACTATAGAGCTATAGCAATAAAAACAGCTTCGTACTGGTATAAAAACCGACATACAGACCAATGGAATCGAATTGAAGACCCTGACATTAATCCATGCACATATGAACACCTGGTTTTTGACAAAGGAGCCAAAACTATACAATGGAACAAAGAAAGTATCTTCAACAAATGGTGCTGGCATAACTGGATGTCAATATGTAAAAGATTACAAATAGATCCATATCTGTCACCATGCACAAAACTCAAGTCCAAGTGGATCAAAGACCTAAACATAAATCCAGTTACACTAAACTTAATAGAAAAGAAAATAGGAAGCACTCTTGAACACATTGGCACCGGAGACCATTTCCTAAATAAAACACCAACAGCACAGACCCTGAGCACAACAATTAATAAATGGGACCTCTCGAAATTGAGAAGCTTTTGCAGGGCAAAAGACACAGTCAATAAGACAAAAAGACAGCCAACAGAATGGGAAAAGATCTTCACCAACCCCACATCTGACAGAGGATTGATCTCCACAGTATATAAAGAACTCAAGAAACTAGACATCAAAATACTGAACAGTTCAGTTAAAAAATGGGCTAAAGAGCTAAACAGAGAATTCACAAAACAAGAATCACAAATGGCTGAAAGACATTTAAAGAAATTCTCAACATCCTTAATCATCAGAGAAATGCAAATCAAAACGACTCTGAGATGTAAGGTGGTAACCTTACATCTGTTAGAATGGCTACGATCAAAAACACCAATGACAACCAATGTTGGAGAGGATGTGGAGCAAAGGGAACACTCCTCCACTGTTGGTGGGAATGTAAACTTGTACAACCACTGTGGAAATCAGTATGGCGGTTTCTCAGAAAATTAGGAATTGAACTACCTCAAGACCCAGCCATCCCACTCTTGGGCATATACCCAAGGAATGCCGATTCATACCATAAAGATACATGCTCAGCTATGTTCATAGCAGCACTATTTGTAATAGCCACAACCTGGAAACAACCTAGATGCCCATCAACGGAAGAATGGATGAAAAAATGTGGTACATATACACAATGGAGTACTACTCAGCAGAGAAAAACAATGAAAGCATGAAATTTGCAGGCAAATGGATGGAACTAGAAAAAATCATCCTGAGTGAGGTAACCCAAACCCAGAAAGACAGTTATGGTATGTACTCACTCATAGGTGGATTCTAGATATAAAATAAAGAACAATCAGACCACAAAAAAAAAATCCTGAATCATGACATGACACTAGTGGAATTCAGGTGTTCTGGTACATGGACTGCTCTCACCAAATGTGAGGTCATACTGTTGGCCTTGTGTACATCCTAATTCACAAATGAGTCTGTCAGATACGCTAAGCCTATAGGCTGAAGATGATGCCCCAATGCTCGGAAAAACCTCCAGGCAGCTGGCTGTTTCTGTCAACTCACATTTTTTTGGAAGCTGCTTGGGTGCACTTCTTGTTTTTATTTGTGTTAGGATTTTTTCCCTGGTGTGTGGACAACAGCCCAAGGATGGTTATCAACGTTCCAAGGTCATGAATGGCAAGGTCTCTGTGCCTTGGAACCAAGACAGAATGTCTTAAAGAAACTCAGACTACACAGAGAGACCCCTGAGGGCAGGAACTCAGGACCTCAGCCCTGGTAGAGGTCTCACTCACATCCAGCACTAGTTTGTCAATGGTATGAATGGGACCTCCTCGAAGTAGATCCTATACTTTGGACCACCTCACTTGATGCTGCATGGAGCAAAACCAAGCCACATTTGCTGATTCCAGTCACGCTGTAGAAACATTAGGAAAAATGAAATGATGCCTCTTCTTTTGAACCATAAGGTTTTGGAGCAGGATTGACTGGAACAAGACAGCAGACAAAGGATCTGTGTGAAATTGCTACAGTGTAGCAGATGTTGTTAAAGTTGTCTTCAGTTCCCTTTTTACCACACAGATGCATCTCAATCCCAGACCCTGTAACTGCTGTCACCTCACAATGCTCTGAATCCCTGTTTAAAAACTTCCATGTGCCTAGTGGAAGTCTTTAACTGGAACTCACCTCCTTTTCTTCTGTGAGACTTTGACGATCAATGACAAAGTCACAGAGGGAGACTGAAAGGTTCATCTTGTGCCTCACAGTGGAGCCACTTTGTGACGTAATTTGTGCTTTAAATTTCTTCCACAGAATTAAATGGTTCTCTCCAAAAAAAAAAAAAACTGACATGTGGACCAATGGAATCAAATTGAAGACCCTGACATTAATCCGCACACCGATGAACATATAATTTTTGACAAAGAAGCCAAAAGTGTACAATGGAAAAAAGAAAGCATCTTCGACAAATGGTGCTGGCATAACTGGATATCAACATGTAGAAGGCTGCAAATAGATCCATATCTGTCACCGTGCACAAAACTTAAGTCCAAGTGGATCAAAGACCTCAACATAAATCCAGCTACTCTGAACCTGCTGGAAGAGAAAGTAGGAAGTAGTCTTGAACACATTGGCATAGGAGATCACTTCCTAAATATAACACCAGTAGCACAGACACTGAGAGAAACAATCAATCAATGGGACCTCTTAAAACTGTGAAGCTTTTGTAGAGCAAAGGATATGGTCAACAAGGCAAAGCGACGGCCTACAAAATGGGAAAATGTCTTCAAAACCCCACATCTGACAGAGGGCTGATATCCAGAATATATAAGGAACTCAAGAAATTAGACATCAAAATGACCAACAGTCCAAGTAAGAAATGTGCTATATAACTAAACAGAGAATTCTGAACAGAAGAAACTCAAATGGCTGAAAGACATTTAAAGAATTGCTCAACATCCCTAATCATCAGGGAAATGCAAATCAAAATGACTCTGAGATACCATCTTACACCTGTCAGAATGGCTAAGATCAAAAACACTGAAGATAGCTTATGCTGGAGAGGATGTGGACCTAGGGGAACTCTCCACCACTGCTGGTGGGAATGCAAGGTTGTACAATCACTTTGGAAATCAATATGGCGCTTTCTTAGAAAATTGGGAATCAATCTCCCCCAAGATCCAGCTATACCACTCTTAGGCATATACCCAAGGAATGCTCAATCATACCACAAGGGCACTTGCTCAGCTGTGTTCATGTCAGAATTTTTTGTAATAGCCAAAACCTGGAAACAACCTAGATGCCCTTCAACTGAAGAATGGATAAATAAATTGTGGCACATATACACAATGGAGTACTAGTCAGCAGAGAAAAACAATGACATCATGAGGTTTGCAGGCAAATGGATGGATCTAGAAATATCATCCTGAGTGAGGTAACCCAGACTCAGAAAGACAAACAGGGTATGTACTCACTCATAGGAGGATACTAGTTGTACAACAAAGATGACTAGACTGCTACTCACATCTCCAGGGAGGCTACCTAGAAAACAGGACCCCAAGAAAGACACAAGGATTGCCCAATGACAGAGAAATGGATGAGATCTACATGAACAACCTGGACATGAATGGGGTAATGAAGGGCAAGGTTCGAGGGAAGGAGAGCTTAGGGGAGTGGTCGATCCCAGCTGGATCAAGAACAGAGAGGGAGAACAAAGAATAAGAGACCATGATAAATGAACACCACATGAGAATAGGAAGAAGCAAAGTGCTAGAGAGGTCCACAGAAATCCACAAAGATACCTCCAAAATAGACTACTGGCAATGGTTGAGAGAAAGCTCAAACTGACCCACTCTGGTGATAGGATGGCCAAACACCCTAATTGGGGTGCTAGAAATCTTAACCAATGACTGATGGAAGCAGATGCAGAGATCCATGGCCAGGCCTCAGGTGGAGCTCCAGAAAGTCTAATTGGTGATAAAGAGGAGAGTTTTTATGAGCGATAATTGTTGAGACCAAGGTTGGAAAAAGCACAGGGACAAATGACCAAATGAATGGAAACATATGAACTATGATCCAATAGCTTTGAAGCCCCCAGCTTGATCAGGCCCTCTGGATAAGTGAGACAGCTGATTAGCTTGAACTGTTTGGGAGGCCCCCAGGTAGTCGGAATGGGACCTGTCCTTAGTGCATGAGCTGGCTGTTTGGAACCTGGGGCTTATACAGGGACTGGACCTTCCTGGACTGGATCTACCAAGTTGAACTCAATCCTCAGGAGAGTCTTTGCCCCTGAGGAGATGGTAATGGGGGGGGGTGTACTGGAGGGGAGGGGGTGCGGGAGGGGGGAGAACAAGGGAATCGTGGCTGATATGTAAAATTAAATTAAATTATTAAATAAAATTTTTTAAAAAGTCAGATGAATCAGGAAAAAAAAAGAGTCCTGTGAGGAGGTGAGGAGGATCTGTAACCTCTGAGCCAAGAAGCAGCAGGTAGGCTGAGACATCTTGGGCAGGCTGCCACTTTTCTAACAAACACACACCCATTAACCGTCTACCCACTTATCCATCCACTCACCTACATGCCATCAAATAGTTCATTTCTGTGATCATTCCCAAGACTTTCTGGGGGAGTTAGCCTCTTGGAAGAAACTGGATTGGCGATCAAATCCTCTTGCTCTGCTAGAAGCTGCAGTGCATTGAGATAGGCGATCAACCCCATATCTCATACCTGCATGTTATTATAGCAGGATTGGTGCGATGTGGGGAGCCATTCAGGGAGTAACACAGCTTTGAGGGATTGAGGTCAGGGGTCTGGGGTTCACTTTCTTTGCAGGGTTCATGCAAAATCACAGGTGGGAATTGTTAGTTATTTGGCAGCGCTCTTATCCTGTGAGGAAATGTCATGAAACAAGACAGAACCCACTAACAAGAGTTTTATTAACATAAGAAAGAGAGAGAGAGAGAGAGAGAGAGAGAGAGAGAGAGAGAGAGAGAGAGAGAGAGAGAGAGGTGTGCTCAGGCCTGTTAGAAAGACACATGCATAAAGAGAGAAGCCGGAAATATGGCACTGGCTTCTAAAGCCTGGGTCATGCATGCATACACAGGCTCATGTGGCTACTCCACACATGAGCATAGATCACATGGTTGTGTTGTGCACTTTATGCAACCATGCAAAGCCACAGGGTCCTGGTCAAGTGAGACATTTTGACCCAGAAATTGCTATTTTGACCGGGACCTGGCTACTCGGAAGTGTCTGGGTCTGCTGGGCTTGTACAACCATGCCCAACTGTGGGGGCGTGTTGTGAATCCATCATCCCTGACTCTTGGTTTTTTTTTTTTAAAGAAATACATGGTGGATGAGTGGGTATGGGGTGTCGTTTCTCTCAAACACTGCTTCTGGCTGAATAGTGGGCATCCATTGGCTCTTGGGGGAAATGGGTAGGGTGGCTTGTGAAGTCCTGGGATGATGGTGGGGGTCCTGGAATGAAGTTCTGCCACCCCCTTGTTCTGCAGCTGTCCATCCTTCGTGGTGTGGCTGGTAACCTTTTGTCCGACAAGATACTGGTAACATAGAAAAAGCTTAGGAGAAAAGAATCATTATTATTTTATTTTTGGAGTTGACATTTATCTGAGGCAGATCTGGCCTTAGTACTCTGCTTAATTTTTATCTGAGACAAGCCTTATTAGAAGTAGTTTATTTAAGGCACCTGTTTCCTTCATTAGTTTAGCATTTAGTAAGCGCAGGTGATCAGTTGCTGAGTATTGAACAATGATAGACTGTTGTATTACATTTTTCCTTATTGCCTGGATATTTCTGATGGTCCTTTTTGCCTCGGGCTCTGTGTGGCCCTAGTTGGGAAAGGAAGGGGTAATACCTTATTCCTCTGGAATTGGTGACAAGGCAGTGGATCCTGATGTCCTCTGGAACTTGAGAGTACATGGCCCTGTTTGTTTTACTGTATATGAAGAGAGATTTTTCTGGCATGGAAGTGATATAAAAGGTTTTAGATGAGACAGGTGGACCCAGTGAGGAAAGCCCTTGAGTCTAGCAGCTGTAGGAGTCACAAGAATTACCTTGAAGGATCCCTGCCACTTAAGGGAAAGGGGTGAAGGGCGCTAGCCTGGAGGAAAGAGAAGAACCTAATCCCCAATGTGGATTGGAGGTAGACAATGATTGTCACATGGCTGAGGTAATGAACAGTCTGCATAGCTCCATAGGATAGACCTTAGGTGACATAAAAGGGGAGTTAACAGGCTATCTGGAACAGTTGGAGGGTTGGATAAAAGACCTGGTGTTAGAACTGGCCTTCCATACATTAGTTCAAATGGAGAAATTGAAAGAGGATTTTTAGGAAGAGCCCTGAGCCTGAGAAGAGCTAGAGGCAATAGTCTTACCCAGTGAAGGTGAAGTTCCTGTGACATCTTAGTAAGAATAGTTTTTAAAGACCGGTTGGTATGCTCCACCTTTCCTGAGGATTGAGGATGGTATGGGATATGAAAATGCCAAGGAATGTTAAGAGCCTTAGCTAGTGTCTGAGAAATCTGAGAGGTGAGCTCCAGGCCATTGTCAGACTGAAGAGAAGCAGGAACCCCAAACCAAAGAATAATTTCTCGGAGAAGGAGGTCTGCAACTGTCTGAGCCTGCTTATTAGAAACAGGATATGCCTCCACCCAATTTGAAAATGAGTCCACCATCATGAGGAAATATTTAACTTTCCTGATGGTGGGCATATGGGTAAAATTGAGCTGCCAGTCAGTCCCTGGAAGGGAACCTCTAGCCTGGTGGGTGGGAAAAGGCTGACTCCTGTACTTGGTATTGGGATCTGTTTTTTTCACAGATCTTGGAAGAGGCAGCAATAGTTCTTAAGAACTGTAAGTCCTCAGAGGTGGGCTGCAGGTGAGCTTTTACAAATTGAGACAGATCAAGATTATTAGGATGAAAGAGCTGGTGTAGAAATTGTCTAGTGTCTGGAGTTCCCTGTGAAGGGGTAGGCTGTACTGTATGGATTCCCTGTGGTGAGTGAGGTGAGACTTGGCCCTGAAGGGCCACTGTCCTGGCTGCCTGGTCAGCCCGGTTGTTTCCCCTAGAGATGATAGAGCTATTGGTCTGATAAGACCGGCAATGGACAATTCCTATAGCCTTGGGGAGGTGGGAAGCCTCCAGCATGGCCATTATTTGGCCTGAGTTAGATATGGATCCCCCTTTTGCTGTGAGAAGGCCACGCTCCCTCCAAATAGCAGCATGGGACAGGAGGATATGAAAAGCATATTTGGAGTCTGTGTAAACATTTAGAGATTGTCCCTGTGCCAATTGGAAGGCATGGGTGAGAGCTATCAGCTCAGCCAGTGGTGTGTGTGTGTGTAATGCCTGTGCCTCTATTATCTCAGTATCTGACACTATGGCATAACCCGCTTTATGAGTCCCTTCATATAAAAAGGAGCTGCCATCTGTGTACCAGGTATAAGTAGCCTGAGGCAATGTTCCCTCCTGTATGTGTGAGAGGTGAGGTAACAGTTCCTCTAAGGTTTCAGTGCAGGAATGAGAAGGAGAATAGTAAGCATTAGGTTGAGGGAGGAGGCTTGAAATATTAAGAGGTGGACAAGTCCAGAAAGTAAGTGTGGCATCCTCTAGTAATGCCACCTGGAGAGAAAGAACCTGGGAAGGAGGTAAAATTTGTTAGCTTTTATAAGTTAAGAGATGGGACAGATTATGATGAGAAAAGACAATAATGGGTGACCAAAAGCTTGGCTTCTTTGATTCCTGAATAAGGAGCTCTGCAGCTGCTAAGGCACAGATGCAAGGTGCCCAGCCCTGACTGGTAAGGTCTAACTTCTTTGACAGATAGGCTTCAGGTGCAAAGGAGGAATTGTTAGAGTCAGTAGAGTGAATCGCTATGAGAAGAAGAAGAAGAAGAGGAGGAGGAGGAGGAGGAGGAGGAGGAGGAGGAGGAGCTGCTGGCACATCTGGGATGAGGCGAATGTGTGGAGTGAAAGAAATGGACGCTCCTACCTTAGCTAGAAGATCCCTTCCCATTAAAGATACAGGGCAGCTTGGCACCACTAAGAATGTGTGTGTGAGAGGGATGCTTCTGAAAATGCAATTAAGTGGTGGTGTCTGATGAGGTAGGTAAGGCTGTCCCCCAACCCCAACAACAGGGAGATGAGAAGGAGAGGTGGGCCCCCAAAACTCTCTCAGGACAGAGTAGGTAGCTCTGGTGTCCAAAAGGAATGAGATAGGGTACCTATTTACTTTTATTATTACCCTTGGTTCCCTGTGTGAGATGGGAGTGGCCGGGGCGGGAACCGGGCAGCCTCAGTTGTTGCTGTAGGCCAAGCCTAGAAAGTCAGTCGGAGGGTGGTCTTTGGTGTTCCTATGTCGCTTGGGACATTAGGACAGTCAGCTGACCAGTGACCCTTTTGGCAACATTTTGGACAAGGCCTTGTCGGTGCCCTTTATGGGGCAGTGGTGCAAGCCCGGGTCCAATGGCCTTCTTACCCACACTTGAAAAAGGGATCAAACAGCTTTCAGGGAGCTGGTTGGATAGTGTTTGCCAGCATCTGGCAGTTCCTTTTTTGGGCCTTCTCATCTCTCTCATGGTACACCTTAAGTGTTATCGCCAGCACACCTGCCTGTGGGGTCAGAGGTCCGTTCTCTAAACGTTTAAGTTTATTCCTTAAGCTCTGTGAGACAAAGTGGGTCATTAGGAGCTGCCTGCCCTCAGGGCTCTCCGGGTCTAAGCTAGTGAACTGAAGTAGAGCCTTGGGGAACCACTCTAAGAAGTGACACAGATTTTCGTACTTATCCTGAATTATCATTTTTAGTTTTTCATAGTTTACTGGTTTTAGGGCAGCCTTACAGAAGCCTGTCAGGAGACAGGTAATAAACCTATCTCTGGCTAGAGAGCCACCCTGGGTGTTATAGTCCCAGTGTGGTTCTTGGTCAGGAACTGCCTCGGCTCCTGGAGGATGTGAGGGGTTAGTCTGGTGAACCCTGTCTGCATGAGTTCTAGCCTGTTCCCAAACCCACCTGTGCTCCTCAGGAAGTAAATTATTTGAAAGTATCATGTATATATCATGAAAGGTGAGACTATAAGATTGAGTTATACATTGAAACTGTTTAATAAAGAAAGCAGAATTAGAAGTATAAGAACCCAGCTTAGTTTCTGTCTGAGAGAGTTCTGTGAGAGAGAATGGAACATGAACTTTAATCAGTCCATCTACACCAGCCACCTCTTGCAAAGGGAGAACAGTGGACGGGTTTGGATGGCTGGAATCAGCCAATTTAGCAGTTGGAGAATGAGTAGTTGGATGAGTGAAGGTTGGGGCCAGGACAGGGCCTTTGGAAACTGCCACTGCTGAGGGAGAAACAGCTGCTGCCGAGGAGGAATTGGCTTTAGAGGTAGAAGAATCTGGAAAAGGAGCTGAAGGAACAGTCACCCTAGGAGTAGAGGTGGGAGCCGGAGCTGCTCAGTGGCCATTTTTTGTTATTTTCTAAAGCATATTTGGGCCATCTCTTAGTATACAGAGATGGATCAGCTTAGGAATCTTTAAGTAAGGCATTAAGCTGAGAGGTTTTAAAGCTGCAGCAGAGAGGCAGAAAAATAGAAAAATAAAATAAAAAAACAAACGTGATCCGGAGCCAAGGCCCCAGGCTTCCCCAAGGACGGATACCAGGCACAGGCTGCTAGATGGTTTATCAGCTGAAAAGCAGGGGCCCCGCTGAATGAGGCAAACATTCCCCGGGAATCCAGACAGTGTCTACCGCTTTGTCAAGCTGGAAAAACGTGCCACCCTCACACAACCCCCAGAATGCACCCAACGGCGGTGGTCCAACCTCGAGGAATATCTCAGGCTGCAGATGTGGGAGATGGCTAGAAATTTAGGCCTGAGATAGGGGCCAACCGTAGCCAATAAAGACTGTGGCCGGGGGTTCCCCTGGTTTCAAGACTATGCAGTGAGGTGCCGGATGCTCAACGGTCATTCTCACAGATTCAGGAAACCATTTACGCTGGCTGAAAAGTGGGGGACTCACCAAT
Organism: Peromyscus leucopus; assembly: GCF_004664715.2. Taxonomy (NCBI): domain Eukaryota; kingdom Metazoa; phylum Chordata; class Mammalia; order Rodentia; family Cricetidae; genus Peromyscus; species Peromyscus leucopus. The sequence goes on from NC_051077.1 coordinate 53,683,610, forward strand.
CAGACTCACCAAGCGGTGTTGCATGGAATTTTCTTGCAGCCAGGTGAATGGACAGTGGTCTGTCATGTACGGAGCAGAGTATCCGGTTTGTGTGCAGCAGTCCCCGGTTTCCAGGTTTCCAGGCACAGAGCGCCCAGAAGCACCAGCTTACTCACGACACCAGATGTTAGTTATTTGGTGACCCTCTTACCTTGCGAGGAAATGTCATGAAACATGACAGAATCTACTAGCAAGAGTTTTACTTTAATCCCAGCACTCGGGAGGCAGAGGCAGGTGGATCTCTGTGAGTTCGAGGCCAGCCTGGGCTACCAAGTGAGTCCCAGGAAAGGCACAAAGCTACACAGAGAAACCCTGTCTCGAAAAACCAAAAAAAAAAAGATAAGAGAGAGAGACAGGTGTGCTCAGGCTTGTTAGAAAGACACATGCATAAAGAGAGAATCCAGGAATATGGCGCTGGCTTCTAAAGGCTGGGTCGCTCATGCGTACACAGGCTCATGTGGCTACTCCACGCATGTGTGTAGATCACATGGTTGTGTTGCGCGCTTTACACAACCATGCAAAGTCACAGGGTCCTGGTCATGTGAGACGTTTTGACCCGGAAATGGCTATTTTGACCCAGAACTGGCTATTTTGACCCAGAACTGGCTATGCGGAAGTGTCTAGGTCCGCTGGGCTTGTGCAACCATGCCCAACCATGGGGGCATGTTGTGAATCTATCAGGAAGCAGCTTGCAAGGAGGAGTACCAAAATCAGTAAAAGGTCTAGCCTTTATCGTTTTCTCCCAGGGTCCATGGAAGAGTCTAACAACTAGCTGAAGATTCTAATCTGAGTGATATCAAATGAATCTAAGCACACTGAGTTCTTTAGTCCATTCACCTCATTCTTCTAAGTCAATTCTATCTACACAGTTTCTTTTCTGTTCTCATACTTAGCTCCTCTCAGTCCCTCCTGCTCTCAGTCCCTTCTGCTGTTCTCTCATCTCTGTCTAGTTCTTTCCATCTCCACCCTCATCTTTGTTCTTCTCAATCAATTCCCCCAGTGCTGTGAGGGAACCAGTATATATACCCACACAGTAATTCTTTGGCAAAGCAGTTGAGACTTGAAGTTTTCAGGGTCACAGAGAGAGGTGATAAGGATCCACACATAAAGCAATAAATGTCAGCTTCCAATTACAACCCAAAAGGGGAGTGACTGAAGGGGAGTTCTCTGGCAGGGTCAACTACAGGCTATGATCAGTTAGGGAATCCAGGAAAAGCACCTGGATGAGGAGGAACTAAAACTTAATTTGCACGAGAAAGAAGCTTGGCACCTGTCACCTGCCTGGCCTTGAGGGCAATCTCCTTGGGTCAGTGGGAAGTAACTGCCTTAACTCAGTAACTAGCAAATGGCTAAAACTTCATCTCAGGAATGTGAGCAGTAAATCTCTTAAGTTAGGGTCTTGTATAAATAACCCGGGGTGAAGGTAAGGGGTTGAGGATTTAGCTGTTAGTGGTTCTTTTCTCTATCTGTGGGTGAGATGAGCTAATGTTTATTTCTCTGCATTTGTCCTTGGAAAAATATATCTTTGCTGAAATACTTTCATCTGGAGAATGACCCTGGCCAGATATATGTTAATGAAAAATAAACACAGCTGGGGACAGTTGTCCAATTACCCCAAATGTATAGGGAAAGTCGTGCCCAAGATTGAGATGCAATCGTGAGATCTCATGTACACATAACATGGAGATGCACGGTAAGTGGGGAGACTCATAGCTGTTATTGCACAAGAAGTTTACAACAAGAGACAGCCAGTTCATTCAAAAGGCAGGAATTCCATAGCGCCTTACATGATGGTTTCCTCTAACAGAACCCTTAGTTCTGATAGGTTGACCTTCTGAACTGCAGTTGTCACTGCTGTATGCTCCATGGACTTTTGCTGCCAGTGGCTCTCAATAAAGGAGAGGCCCTTGTAAACACCAAATGAGTGGCTCTCACTGTCATCTTTTTGGGTGGCCTTTTCCTCTTGTGCTCCCTCCCTGCATCTCAAGGTTGTCTCTTCACCTTGCTGAACTTTTGGTCCACTTTGACTGAAGCCTGAATAGCAACTATTCAGCCATGCTTTCTGTGAGTGGTACTAACAATTTCTCCCAGCCAGAACCTTACAGGCAGGAGCTGACTGGATGACCACAGTTATAGGAAGGGCTTTATGACAGGCTTCAGGCAGGAGTGGAAGTTTTCAAGAGAAAATTTCTCCAAAGAACTAAATACAGTCCAAGCAGAGCATGCTCTCCTAGGCATTTTGAGTTCCTATGGGAAGGATAGCAGAGTTGTAGATCTTGCTTGAAACTGCTGCTATGCATAGTCTAAATAAAATTACTTGTCCAGCATGATTTCCTCCTCATTGCTTTCTGCTCACTTATGATTTTTGCAGTGTGTGTGTGTGTGTGTGTGTGTGTGTGTGTATGTGCATGCATGTGTGTGTGTGTATGTTGTATATGCATGTCTGTGCAGATGTGTACATTGGTGGATGTGTTAGAAGACTAGATAATGTTGTATTGTGTCTTCCTCTCTTTCTCTTTCCTTTATTCTTTTGAGCCCAGGTCTCTCACTGAACTTAAAACTTCCTGCCCTGGCTAGGCTGGCTAGCCTGAGCTCTTTGGATCTCCTGTGCTTCCCATATGGAGACTCCCTTCCTGCTTTGTTCAGTCTCATCTGATTGCTACAAATTTAGTTGCTCAGAAAGTGGAAGGATGTGGAAGATTTCTCTTCATTTTTATTCATTTTAATTATTTTGGAATTAATGTGTTTTTTAATAAATAACAAAAATCAAACAATACAGCTATTGTAAAAATTAAAAGTAGACTTCTTTCCTTTCACTGCACAGAGGTAACTTCCCAGGAAATGTCTGATTTCCCACTGGCTTCATAACATGGAATCCCATAGTGCATCTCTTTGCTGACATTTTGTTGCTGACTCTCATGTCTTTTCTGAGGACAGATTCCCTACTCATAGTTGTATAGAGCACTTCATTTCAGAAGACCACTGCAAGGGACTTCACTAGCACCCTGCTGACTGACCTTGGCTTAGTTTATATTCTATGTACCGTAATCTGGTGAAAAGCTCCTAGGGAATGAACATGAGTTACTTCCTTTTTCTTTTGCAATCAAGGTCTTCTGTGGAGGAACCAGTGTAGGTTCAGTGAAGACACTGTGATGGGTCAGTTGGAGTTATCTTGAGGCTTTGTTAGGAGCCCTCCTTGGGGGCATGGACTTGTGTGGTCAAGCTCAGCTGTGCAGACTTTATCATTTACCTGCAGGATCAGTGAGTCTCTGGGTGGAAAATTCCTGGAGGGGAAATAAATGCAGGTCAGTAGAGCCTGCCTAAGTTTTAACAGCAAGGAGGTTCCACTACCTCCCATAACAGAAAAAAAAAAGAAAAAAAGAGACTGTAACACTCCAGCCCTCTTGCTGGCCCTTCTGAATTCAGGAGGTGTGTGTGTGTGTGTGTGTGTGTGTGTGTGTGTGTGTGTGTGTGTGTGTATGCACATGTACATGATAGTAACATTATGTGTTTGTGAATGTTCCCTGTTTAGAGAGAGAATGTGTTGTTTATGTTGCCTGTATGTGTAGTAGTGTGTGCATGTGTGGGTAAATTCTATGTGTGTGTGTGTGGGGTGTGCACTTGCTTGTGCACTAATGCTGCGAAACCTCAGTAAGACCCCCACTCTATTCCCTACAGACAAAGAGAAGCTTAAACAAGGATATCTTAGTATAGATGAAACTCAGGCCAGTTTCAGGTTCCCAGATGGTGATATCAACTACAAAGTCAGGATGTTTGACCACCTGGTGGGGACTAATTGGACATAAAATATCCCATCTCCAGAGACAGCTCATAAAACTCCTGACATAGTTGCTGAACAGACGAAAGATCAAAGACGGTGAAAAAAGGAACTGACACTAACCAGGTAGAGGGAGGGGGGTTGTGAGGGAATGAATATTGTGGTCTTTGCCCTTTAAAGCTAGCCTTACAAAGAAAGGGGGCTCCTCCCAGCCTCACAGCTATGAGTGAGTGTTTGGGACGAGTTCCCTGCTGCGTGGCTTGAAACAGAAATAAACCTTGCTTTTGCATTCTGGACATCCTCGGTCTTCAGTTGTCTCTTTGGGGACACGATCTGGGCATAACAATGCATATACATATGTTCTCTTATTCATGGAACATCTTTAACAATGATGGAGACCATCTTTTTTTGTAATTAGAAAAAGGAAAGAATGGAATTCTTTTTTTTTAATATTTTTATTTTATACTTAATTGCATTCCCACCAGCAGTGGAGGAGAGTTCCCTTTCCTCCAATCCTCTCCAGTATAAGCTGTCTTCAATGTTTTTGATCTTAGCCATTCTGACAGGTGTAAGGTTGTATCTAAGAGTCCTTTTGATTTGCAATTTCTGATGATTAAGGATGTTGAGCAATTCCTTAAATGTCTTTCAGCCATTTGAGCTTCCTCTGTTGAGACTTCTCTATTTACCTCTATAGCCCATTTATCAATTGGACTGTTGGGCATTTTGATGTATAATTTCTTGAGTTCTTTATATATTCTGGATATCAGCCCTCTGTTAGATGTGGGGTTTTGAAGATCTTTTCCCATTCTGTAAGCTGTCACTTTGTCTTGTTGACCATATCCTTTGCTCTACAAAAGCTTCTCAGTTTCAAGAGGTCCCAATGATTGATTGTTTCTCTCAGTATCTGTGCTACTGGTGTTATGTTTAGGAAGTGATCTCCTATGCCAATTCGTTCAAGACTCCTTTCTACTTTTTCTTTTATCAGGTTCAGAGTAACTGGATTTATGTTGAGGTCTTTGATTCACTTGGACATAAGTTTTGTCCATGGTGACAGATATGGATCTATTTGTAGCCTTCTACATGTTGACATCCAGTTATGCCAGCACCATTTGTTGAAGAGGCTTTCTTTTTTCCATTGTACAGTTTTGGTTTCTTTGTCGAAAATTTTATGTTCATAGGTGTGTGGATTAATGTCAGGGTCTTCAATTCAATTCCATTGGTCCACATGTCAGTATTTATGCCAATACCAAGCTGTTTTTATTACTGTAGCTATATAGTAGAGCTTGAGTTCAGGGATCATGATGCCTCCATAGATTGTTTTATTGTACAGGATTTTTTGGCTATCCTGGGTTTTTTGTTTTTCCATATGAAGTTGAGTATTGTTCTTTCCAGGTCTGTGAAAAAATGGTGTTTGTATTTTGATGGGGATTGCATTGAATCTGTAGATTGTTTTTGACAAGATTGCTATTTTTACTATGTTAATCCTACCTGTCCATGAGCATGGGAGATCTTTCCATTTTCTGACATCTTCTTCAATTTCTTTCTTCAGGGACTTAAAGTTCATGTCGTATAGGTCCTTCACTTGCTTTGTTAGAGTTACCCCAAGGTATTTTATATCATTTGTGGCTATTGTAAAGGGTGATGTTTCTCTGATTTCCTTCTCAGCCTGTTTGTCAATTGTGTAAAGGAAGACTATTTTTTTTTAGTTGATCTTGTATCCTGCTACATTGCTCAAGCTGTTTGTAAACCGTATGAGTTCCTTGGTCGAATTTTTGGGGTCACTCATGTATACTATCATGTCATCTACAAATATCGAAAGCTTGCCTTCTTCCTTTACAATTTGTATCCCCTTGATCTCCTTATGTTGTCTTATTGCTCTGGCTAGAAATTCAAGTACTATATTGAATAAGTATGGGGAGAGCAAACAGCTTTGCCTTTTTCTTGTTTTTTTTTTTTTTTTGTGGAATTGCTTTGAGTTTCTCTCCATTTACTTTGATGTTGGCTGTCAGCTTGCTGTAAATGGCCTTTATTATGTTTAGGCATGTTCCCTGTATTCCTGATCTCTCCCAGACCTTTATCATGAAGGGGTGTTGGATTTTTTCAAATGCCTTTTCAGCATCTAGTGAGATGATCATGTGTTTTTTTTTCTTTCAGTTTGTTTATATGGTGTATTAAATTGTCGGACTTTCATATGTTGAACCACCCTTGCATCCCTGGGATGAAGCCTATTTGATCATAGTGGATACTTGTTTTGAAGTGTTCTTGAAGTTTGCTTGCCAATATTTTATTGAGTATTTTTGCATCAATGTTCATGAGGGAGATCGCCCTGTAGTTCTCTTTCTTTGTTGCATCTTTGTTTGGTTTAGGAATCAGGGTAATTGTAGCCTCATAGAAGGAGTTTGGTAGCATTCCTTCCGTTTCTGTTGTGTGGAACAATTTGAAGATTATTGGCATTAACTCTTCTTTGAAGATCTGTTAGAATTCTGCACTGAAACCATGTGGTCCTGGGCTTTTTTTGGTTGGGAGACTTTTAATGACTGATTCTATTTCCATGGGGGTTATTGGACTATTTAAATATTTATCTGGTCTTGATTTAACTTAGGTATGTCGTACTTATCCAGAAAATTATTCATTTCTTTTAGATTTTCCAGTTTTGTGGAGTAGAGGTTTTTGAAATATGACCTTATAATTCTCTGGACTTCTTCACTGGCTGTTATGTCCTCCTTTTCATTTCTGATTTTGTTAATTTGGATGCCCTCTCTCTGTCTTTTGGTTAGTTTGGATAAGGCCTTGTCTATTTTGTTGATTTTCTCTAAGAACCAACTCTTTGTTTCATTGATTTTTGTATTGTTCTCTTTGTTTCTATTTTACTGATTTCAGCTCTCAATTTGATTATTTCCTGGTGTCTATTCTTCCTGGGTGACTTTGCTTCTTCTTGTTCTAGAGCTTTCAGGTGTGCTGTAAATCACTTGTGTGAGATTTTTCCAACTTCTTTATGTGGGCTTTTAGTGCTATGAATTTTCCTCTTAGCACTGCTTTCATAGTGTCCCATAAGTTTGGGTATGTGGTATATTCATTTTCATTGATCTTTAGGAAGTCTTTAATTTCTTTCTTTATTTCTTCCTTAACCCATTGGTGATTCAGTTGAGCATTATTCAGTTTCCATGAGATTGTAGGTTTTCTGTAGTTTTTGTTGTTGTTGAAATCTAACTTTAAACCATGGTGGTCTGATAGAACACAGGAAGTTATTTCAATTGTTTTGTACCTGTTGAGATTTGCTTTGTGGCCAAGTATGTGGTTGATTATACAGAAGATTCCATCTGGGGCTGAGAAGAAGGAATGGTCTTTTTTGTTTGGATGGAATATTCTGTAGATATCGATTAAGTCCTTTTGAGTCATCACATCAGTTAATTCCCTTATTTCTCTGTTAAGTTTCAATTTGACAGATCTATTCAGTGGTGAGAGTTGGGTGTTGAAGTCTCCCACTACTAATTTGTGGGGTTTTATGTATGGTTTAAGCTTTAGTAATGTTTCTTTTACATATGTTGGTTCCCTTGTGTTTGGGGCATAAATGTTCAGAATTGAAACTTCATTTTAGTGTATGTTTCCTGTGGTGAGTATGTAATGTTCTTCTTGATCTCTTTTGATTGATTTTAGTTTAAAGTCTATTTTACTGGATATTAGGATGACTACACCAGCTTGCTTCTTAAGACCATTTGATTGGAAGGACTTTTCCCCGCCTTTTATTCTGAGGTAGTATCTATCTTTGAAATTGACATGTGTTTCTTGTATGCAGCAGAAAGTTGGGTCCTGCTTTCATATCCATTCTGTTAGTCTGTGTCTTTATAGGTGAATTAAGTCCATTGACATTGAGGTATGTTAGTTCCTGTTATCTTTTGGTGTTAGTGTGTGTGTACTTCTCTTCTTTGGGGTTTACCTCTGCGGGGTTATCTATTACCTGTGTTTTTGTGGGTGTATCTGACTTCCTTAGGTTGTAATTTTCCTTCTAGAGCTTTCTGTAGGGCTGAATTTTTGGATAAGTATTGTTTAAATCTGGATTTGTCTTGGAATGTCTTGTTCACTCCATCTATGATGATTGAAACTTTGCTGGGTATATTAGTCTTCGCTGACATCCATGGTCTCAGAGCAGTCCAGAAGTAGAAACTATCCAGATGCTCATCATCAATGAGTGAAAATATACAATGTGGTTCAGTCCTTCTATGGCATATTGTTCACCATGAAGTAATACATGCAATCCTTTGGCCATGAGTTTGCCAGCCTTCTGTAGGTGGAAGAAAATCTCTTATACAATCCCCTTACAGAGACAAAAGGTTTATTTTGGCTCTTTTTTGTAGAGATTTTCTGATTTCCTGAGAAAAACTTTAGTCCTCACTGAAGCAGAAGGTCCTGCAGCAAAAGAACTTGGCAATAAAGCTGCAGTATCATTTTGATGTTTCTGAGATGATTTCTGAGCCCAGGCTAAGAAGAGATGTTGGAGGCAAATGGATCCCCTGTAGCTGGATCTCTGTCCTTTTCAGTTTTTCTTGATAAGCATAGCTCTCAGAAATGCCAGGAAGGAACACTTTTGTGTGTTTTTCTGCCTCAGTCAACAAATACTTTTGTCCAGGAGACAATATGTTTGATATTCAGTGTATCTGAGGAATTGTGTTCCCCTTCTGAGATCTCTAGTATGTTCTGCATATCTTGTCCCTTAGGTCTCCCCACAAATCTTCCTATTATAGCCTCAAACCTAGCAGGGGATGAATCAGTTGTGGAGCATGATGCATCCTCCTGCTTCCCTTTTTCAAGAACATCACTTTAGAGATATCCTCCTACTCTTGGGCAGGTTTGCATGCAGCACACTCCTGTTGATTACAGGCTGTCTGTAGTGTGCATGGGTTTTCAGTGAAAAGTTTTCTCTGGTTATGAGCAGGTATAGAGGTTAACAAATTGAACCCAGGTGTGTTTCTGTGCTGTAGGATTAATCAGAGCCTTTACTAAAGTGTTGTATTGTCTCCTTTAGAAGGCCTCCATACAGTTATCAGCTTGCCCACAGTCACCTGGTATCTAATTAAAGACATGCAGATATCTCCTGAACTGTGATTTAGACATTGCTGTGCTGTTTTCTGTTTGTTTGCTTGTTTGTTTTTGTTTCTGGACTACTGGAGAAAGGTGCTGTTTTTTTCTAGTCTTGCATAGTATGTATTTCCCAGTTCAACTTCTAGCAGTTTTAATGGATGAGAAAAAAATCCAAGCCAGATGTGCTCTGACTCTTCTTCCTTGGGAATGCAGGGACTGTCCCAAGCTGAACAGCTGACAAGGCAGGTCCCCACCAGTCCCGTGTCCCAGATCCCTTTCTCCTTGTTTGAAATAGTCTGGCATGTCAGCATGGAAAACTCTCATGGCCAGGCTCGCCCCCAAAATCACCACATGGGACCCTACAATCTACAATACTCATCTTCCTGTCACCACAGTCTGCCAGCTCTCATTGGACCAAGAGTGGCTTTCTGAGACACAGAATCTGCCAGCTCTCACTGGACCAAGAGAGGCTTCCTAAGAAATAGAACTTACCAGCTATGATTGGACCAAGAGTCCTGATAAAACCAAGAGTGGCTTTCTAAATTAGAGAATCAGCTAGCTTGGATTGAGCCAAGAGCAGCTCCCTGAGATACAGAATCTGCCAGCTCCAATTAGATCAAGAGCTAAGATTGGACCCAGAGAGGACCCCTGAGACACAGACACAACAAGCACTGAGTGTCTGCTCAGACACAGATACCTATTGCACCTGTTAGAGGAACAGATGGGCAGACTCAATGAAAAAATACACACAACAACATAGAGATCAATATGGCATTACCAGAACCTAGCCATCCTCCAACAGCAAGACCTAAACATCACAATGTAGAAGAAGCAGAGGAAAGTGAACTTAAAAGTAGCTTCATGAAGATGTTAGAGGCCTTTCAAGAAAAAATAAAAAATTCTCTTGAAGAAATTGAGGAAAAGATAAACAAAAATTGCAAGAAATCAATAAATCCCTTACAGAAAGCCAAGAAAACCATTAAAAAGCAATGAAACAGGTGAGGAAAACAGTTCAAGACCTGAAAAGGGAAATAGAAACAATGAAGAAGACACAAAGAGGGGGAATGCTGGAATAGAAAATTGACTAAACAAACAGGAAACATAGATGCAAGTACAACCAACAGAATACAAGAGATGGAAGAGAGAATCTCTGGTGTAGAGGATACAATAGAGGAAACAGATTCATCAGTCAAAGAAAACACCAAAGCCAAAAAAGTCATAATACAAAATGTCCAAGAAATCTAGGACACCATGAAAAGGCCAAACCTAAGAATAATAGGAATAGAGGAAGGAGAAGAATACCAACTCAAGGCACAGAAAATATATTCAGCAAGATCATAGAAGAAAACTTTCCCAACTTAAAGAAGGAAATGCATATGAAGATACAAGAAGCTTACAGAACACCAAACAGACAAGACCCCTCGAAAAAGTCCCCGCACTACATAAAAATTAAACCACTAAACATCAAAATAAGGAAAGAATATTAAAAGCAGCAAAGGAAAAAGGCCAAGTGACTTATAAAGGCAGACCCATCAGAATAACACCCGATTTCTCAATAGAGACTTTGAAAGCCAGATTGGACCTGGACAGATATAATGCAGACACTAAGAGACCATGGATGCCAGCCTAGACTAATATACCCAGCAAAATTTTCAATCATTATAGATGGAGTAATCAAGGTATTCCAAGACAAAACCAGATTTAAACAATACCTATCCACAACTCCAGCCTTACAGAAAGCACTAGAAGGAAAATTCCAATTTAAAGAAGTCAGATACACCCACAAAAACATAGGCAACAGATAACCCCACAGCAATAAACCCCAAAGAAGAGAAATACACCCACACTACCATCAATATATAACAGGAATTAGCAATCACTGGTCATAAATATCCCTTAATATCAATAGATTTAATTCACCTATAAAAAGACACAGACTAGCCAGGTAGTGGTGGCACATGCCTTTAATCCCAGCACTCAGGAGGCAGAGCAGGCTGATCTCTGTGAGTTTGAGGCCAGCCTGGTCTACAAAGTGAGTTCCAGGAAAGGTGCAAAAGTACACAGAGAAACCCTGTATTGAAAAACAACAAAAAAAAAAAATGTGGAGATGGGGGAACTCTCCTCCACTATTGGTGGGAATGCAAGCTTGTACAACCACTTTGGAAATCAATATGCCAAATTGATATGCTTTCTTAGAAAATTGGGAATCAATCTCCCCCAAGATCCAGCTATACCACTCTTGGGCATATACCCAAGGAATGCTCAATTATACCACAAGAGCACTAGTTCAGCTATGTTCATATCAGCATTGTCTGTAATAGCCAGAACCCGGAAACAACCTAGATGCTCTTCAACTGAAGAATGGATAAATAAAATGTGGTACATATACACAATGGAATACTACTCAGCAGAGAAAAACAATGACAGCATGAGGTTTGCAGGCAAATGGATGGATCTAGAAAAATCATCCTGAGTGAAGTAATCCAGACTCAGAAAGTCAAACATGGTATATACTCATTCATAGGAGGATACTAGATGTGGAACAAGGATGACTGGACTGCTACTCACATCACCAGGGAGGCTACCTGGAAAAAGGGACCCTAAGAAAGACACAGGGATTGCCCAATGACAGGGAAATGGATGAGATCTACATGAACAACCTGGACATGAGTGGGGGTAATGAAAGGCGAGGGTCGAGGGAAAGAGAGCTTAAGGGAATGGGAGATCCCAGCTGGATCAAGAACAGAGAGGGAGAACAAGGAATAGGAGATCATGATAAATGAAGACCACATGAGAATAGGAAGAAACAAAGTGCTAGAGAGGCCCACAGAAATCCACAAAGATGCCCCCACAATAGACTGCTGGCCATGATGGAGAGACAGACGAACTGACCTACTCTGGTGATAGGATGGCCAAACACCCTAATTGTCGTGCTAGAAACCCCATCCAATGACTGAGGGAACTGGATACTGAGATCCATGGCTAGGCCCCAGGTGGAGCTCCAGGAATCCAATTGGCGAGAAAGAAGAGGGATTATATGAGCAAGAATTGTTGAGACCAAGGTTGGATAAAGCACAGGGACAAATAACCAAATGAATGGAAACACATGAAGTATGAACCAATGGCTGAGGAACCCCCAACTGGAATAGGCCCTCTGAATAGGTGAGACAGTTGATTGGCTTGATCTGTTTGGGAGGCATCCAGGCAGTGGGACCAGGTCCTGTGCTCAGTGCATGAGTTGGCTGTTTGAAACCTGGGGCTTATGCAGGGACGCTTGGCTCAGTCTGGGAGGAGGGGACTGGATCTGCCTGGACTGAGTCTACCAGGTTGATCTCAATCCTCTGGGGAGTCTTTGCCCTGGAGGAGATGGGAATGGGGGATGGGCTGGGAGGAAGGGGAGGGGGCCTGAAGGGGGGAGAACAAGGGAATCCATGGCTGACACGTAGAATTAAATTATATTGTAAGATAAAATAAAATTTAAAAAAAAGACACAGACTAACAGAATGGATATGAAAGCAGGACCCAACTTTCTGTTGTACACAAGAAACACACATCAATTTCAAAGATAGACACTACCTCAGAATAAAAGGCTGGGAAAAGTCTTTCCAATCAAATGGTCTTAAGAAGCAAGCTGGTGTAGTCATCCCAATATCCAGCAAAATAGACTTCAAATTAAAATCAATCAAAAGAGATGGAGAACGACATTACATACTTATCATAGGAAACATACACTAAAATGAAGTTTCAATTCTGAACATTTATGCCCCAAACACAAGGAAACCCACATATATAAAAGGAACATTACTAAAGCTTAAATCATACATCAGACCCAACACATTAATAGTTGGAGACTTCAACACCCCACTCTCACCACTGCACAGATCTGCCAGCTTGAAACTTAAAAGAGAAATAAGAGACTTAACTGATGTTGTGGTGGTATTCTAATTGTACTGAAATGTGATTTTCATTGTATGTAAATAAATAAATTTGCCCGGGGGTCAGAGCTATTAGAGCCATAGCAAGAGTGTGGTGGTGGTGGTGGTGGTGGTGGTGGTGGTGGTGGTGGTGGTGGCACACGCCTTTAATCCCAGCACTTGGTAGAAAAGCTAGATAGATCTCTGTGTGTTCAGGAATACAGCCAGCATTGGAGACATATGCCTTTAAGACCTGGGGGGCTGTACATACAGACAGTGACGAGGCAATCACATGTTTGGGTTTACAACCAATGAGAAGGCAGAACAAAAAGACTATGAAAAGACATACACACAGGAAGTAGGTCTCTTTCGGAGAGCTAGGACCACCGCAGGAGGAAGGGTGAGATTTTAGCTCTGAGCTCTGACCTCTTGGCTTTCTCTTTTACATTGGTTCTGTGTTCCTTATTTAATAAGATGTTTGGTTACATCTACATGATGTCATGACTCAAATGGACTTAATCAATATCTATAGAACATTCCATCCTAACAAAGAAGAATATACCTTCTTCTCAGCCTCCCATGGAACCTTCTCTAAAATCAACCACATGCTAGGACACAAAGCAAATCTCAACTATGTGAGAAAACAAAGGTTGGAAAAACCTCCTGTGTTCTATCAGACCACTATGGTTTAAAGTTAGATTTCAACAACAACAAAAATTACAGAAAGCCCAAAATCTCATGGAAACCAAATAATGCTCAACAAGGAAGAAATAAAGAAAGAAATCAAAAACTTTCTAGAGTTCAGTGAAAATGATTGTACTACGTACCCAAACTTATGGGACACTATGAAAGCAGTGCTAAGAGGGAAATTCATAGCACTGAATGCCCACATAAAGAAGTTGGAGAAATCTCACACTATTGACTTAACAGCACACCTGAAAGCTCTAGAATGAGAAGAAGTAGAGTCACCCAGGAGGAATAGATTCCAGGAAATAAACAAATTGAGAGCTGAAATCAATAAAATAGAAACAAAGAGAACAATATAAAAAATCAATGAAACAAAGAGTTGGTTCTTTGAGAAAATCAACAAGATAGACAAGCCCTTATCCAAACTAACCAAAAGACAGAGAGAGAGAGAGAGAGAGAGAGAGAGAGAGAGAGAGAGAGAGCATCCAAATTAACAAAATCAGAAATGAAAAGGGAGACATAACAACTAACACTGAGCAAATCCAGAAAATCATCAGGTCATACTTCAAAAACCTCTAATTCACAAAACTGAAAAATCTAAAAGAAATGGATAATTTTCTGGATAGGTACCACATACCTAAGTTAAATCAAGACCAGATAAACTATTTAAATAATCCAATAACCCCTAAGGAATTAGAAACAGTCATTAAATTCTCCCAAGCAAAAAAAAAAAAAATAGCCCAGGACCACATGGTTTCAATGCAGAATTCTAACTGATCTTCAAAGAAGAGATAATACCAATACTTTTTAAATTGTTCCACACAATAGAAACAGAAGGAATGTTACCAAACCCCTTCTATGAGGCTACAATTACCATGATTCCTAAGCCAAACAGAGATGCAACAAAGAAAGAGAACTATAGGCCGATCTCCCTCATGAACATTGATGCAAAAATACTCAATAAAATATTGGCAAACAGACTCCAAGAATACATCAAAAAATTATCCACCATGATCAAGTAGGCTTCATCCCAGGGATGCAAGGGTGTTCAACATAAGAAAGTCTGTCAATATAATACACCATAAACAAACTGAAAGAAAAAAAACATATGATCATCCCACTAGATGCTGGAAAGGTATTAGACAAAATTCAACACCCATTCATGATAAAGGCCTTGGAGAGATTAGGAATACAGGGAACATACCTAAACATAATAAAGGCAATTTACAGCAAGCCAACAGCCAACATCAAAGTAAATGGAGAGAAACTCAGAGATTCCACTAAAATCAGAAACATTTTATTTATCCATTCTTCAGTTGAAGGGCATCTAGGTTGTTTCCACGTTCTGGCTATTACAAACAATGCTGATATGAACATAGCTGAGGAAGTGCTCTTGTGGTATGATTGAGCATTTCTTGGGTATATGCCCAAGAGTGGTATAGTGGGTATTGGGGGAGATTGATTTCCAATTTTCTAAGAAAGCGCCATATTGATTTCCAAAGTGGCTGTACAAGCTTGCAAACCCACCAACAGTTGCAGAGAGTTCCCCTTGCTCCACATCCTCTCCAGCGTAAGCTGTCTTCAGTGTTTTTGATCTTAGCCATTCTGACAGGTGTAAGGTGGTATCTCAGAGCTGTTTTCATTTGTATTCCCCTGATGATTAGCAATTTTAAGCAATTCCTTAAATTCATTTCAGCCATTTGAACTTTCTCTGTTGAAAATTCTGTTTAGCTCTATAGCCCATTTCTTAATTGGGGTCTTGGAAGAAAAACAATGATATCATGAGGTTTGCAGGCAAATGGATGGATCTAGAAAAAAATCATCCTAAGTGAGGTAACCCAGACTCAGGAAGACAAACATGGTATGTACTCACTCATAGGAGGATACTAGATGTAAAACAAAGGATGACTAGACTCCTACTCACAACTCCAGGGAGGCTACCTAGAAAACAGGACCCTAAGAAAGACACGGGGATCGCCCAATGACATAGAAATGGATGAGATCTACATGAGCAAACTGGACATGAAGGGGGTAATGAAGGGCAAGGGTTGAGGGAAAGAGATCTTAGGGGAGTGGGAGACCCCAGCTAGATTAAGAACAGAGAGGGAGAACAAGGAAAAATTGTTCATGATAAATGACAATCCCATGGGAATAGGAAGAAGTAAATTGCTAGAGAGGTCCACAGAAATCCATAAAGATACTTCCACAATAGACTGCTGGCGATGGTCAAGAGAAATCCCAAAATGACCTACTCTGGTGATAGGATGGCCAAACACCCTATATGTCATGCTAAAATCTTAACCAATGACTGATGGAAGTGGATGCAAAGATCCATGGCCAGGCCCCAGGTGGAGCTCTGGGAGTCCAATCAGTGAGAAAGAGGAGGGATTGTATGAGCGAGAATTGTTTAGACCAAGACTGGAAAAAGCACAGGAACGAATAGCTAAACTAGTGGAAACATATGAACTATGAACCAATAGCTGAGGAACCCCCAACTGGATCAGATCCTATGGATAAGTGAGACAGCTGATTAGCTTGAACTGTTTGGGAGGCACCCAAGCAGTGGGACCTGGACCTGTCCTTAGTGCATGAGCTGGCTATTTGGGACCTGGGGCCTATGTATGGACACTTTGCTCAACATGGGAGGAGGAGCCTGGACCTGCCTGGACTGAATCTACCAGGTTGAACTGAACCCCCAGGGGAGTCCTTGCCCTGGAGGAGATGGGAATGGGGGTGGCCTAGATGGAAGGCGGGGGGAAGACAGGGGAATCTGTGGCTGATATGCAATAAAAAACAAAATAAAATAAAATGCAAAAATTCAAAAACAAGGCAACTTTGTCTGCTCTCCACATACTTATTCAATAACTTGAAGTTCTAGCCAGAGCAATAAGACAACATAAGGAGATCAAGGGGCTACAAATTGGAAAGGAAGAAGTCAAGCTTTTGCTATTTGCAGATGACATGATAGTATAAATATGTGACCACACAAATTTGACCAAGGAACTCATACAGCTTATAAACACTTTCAGCAATGTAGCAGGATACAAGATTAACTCAAAAAATCAGTAGTCTTCCTATATACAATTGACAAACAGGCTGAGAAGGAAATCAGAGATACATCACCCTTTACAATAGCCACAAATAATATAAAATACCTTGGAATAACTCTAACTAAGCAAGCAAAAGATCTGTATGAAAAGAACTTTAAGTTCCTGAAGAAAGAAATTGAAGAAGATATCAGAAAATGGAAAGATCTCCCATGCTCATGGATAGGTAGGATTAACATAGTAAAAATGGCAATCTTGTCAAAAACAATCTACAGATTCAATGCAATCCCCATCAAAATACCAACACCATTCTTCACAGACCTGGAAAGAACAATACTCTACTTCATATGGAAAAACAAAAACCCAGGATAGCCAAATAATCCTGCACAATAAAACAACCTCTGAAGGCATCACGATCCCTGACCTCAAGCTCTACTATCAAGCTACAGTAATAAAAACAACTTGGTAGTGGCATGAAAACCGACATGTAGGCCAATGGAATTGAATTGAAGGCCCTGACATTAATCCACACATCTATGAACATATAATTTTTGACAAGGAACCCAAAACTGTACAATGAAAAAAAAAAAGAAAGCATCTTCAACAAATGTTGCTGACATAACTGGATATCAACATGTAGAAGACTGCAAATAGATCCATATCAGTTACCATGCACAAAACTTAAGTCCAAGTGAATCAAAGACCTCAACATAAATCCAGTTACTCTAAACCTGATAGAAGAGAAAGTAGGAAGCAGTCTTGAACGAATTGGTATAGGAAATCACTTCCTAAATATAACACCAGTAGCACTGACACTGAGAGAAACACTCAATGATTAATTAATTAATCTTGAAACTGAGAAGCTTTTGTAGAACAAAGGACATGGTCAATAAGACAAAACGACAGCCTACAGAATGGGAAAAAGTCTTCACCAACCCCATTCTGACAGAGGCCTGATATCCACATATATAAAGAACTCAAGAAATTAGACATAAAAAAAACTCAACAGTCCAATTAAAAATGGGCTTTAGTGCTAGAAAGAATTCTCAACAGAAAAAAACTCAAATGGCTGAAAGGAATTTAAGGAATTGCTCAACCTCCTTAATCATCAGGGAAATGCAAATCAAAATGACTCTGAGATACCATCTTATACCCATCAGAATGGCTAAGATAAGAATGGCAGCTTATGTTGGAGAGGATGTGGAGGAAGGGGAAAACTCCTCCACTGATGGTGGGAATGCAAACTTGTACAGCCACTTTGGGAATCAATCTCCCTCAGGACCCATCTATACCACTCTTGCGCATATACCCAAGGAATGCTCAATCATACAACAAAGACACATGCTCAACTATGTTCATAGAAGCATAATTTGTAATAGCCAGAATGTGGAAACAACCTAGATGCCCTTCAACTGAAGAATGGATAAATAAAATGTGGTACATATACACATTGGAGTACTACTTAGCAGAGAAAAACAATGACATCATGAGGTTTGCAGGCAAATGGATGGATGTAGAAAAAAATCATCCTGAGTGAGGTAACCAGACTCAGAAAGACAAACATGGTATGTACTCACTCATAAGTGGATACTAGATGTAAAGCAAAGGATAACCAGACTGCAACTCCCAAGTCCAGGAAGGCTACCTAGTAAAGAGGACCCTAAGAAAGACACAGGGATTGCCCAATGACAGAGAAATGAATGAGATCTACATGAGCAAACTGGGGGTGGGGGGGTACTGTATGGCAAGGGCCCGGGGAAAGAGAGCTTAGGGGAGAGGGAGGTCCCAGCTTGATCAGGAGTACAGTGGGAGAACAGAGAAGGAGATATCATGATGAATGAAGACTCCAGAGGAATAGGAAGAAGCAGAGTGCTAGAGAGTTCCCCAGAAATCCACAAGGATACCTCCACTGTAGACTACTGGCAATGGTCAAGAGAGGGCCTGAGCTGATCTGCTCTGGTGACCGGATGGCCAAACACTCTGACTGTCACAATAGAACTCTCATCCAGTGACTGATGGAAGCAGGTGCAGATGTCCATGGCCAAGCTCCAGGTGGAACTCCAGGAGTCCAGTCGGTGAGAGATATGAGCAAGAGATATCGAGACCATGATTGGAAAAAGCACAGGGACAAATAACTAAACTAGCAGAAACACATGAACTTGAACCAATAGCTGAGGAGCCCCCATGGAACTGGACCAGGCCCCCTGGATATGTGAGAGAGTTGATGATCTTGAACTGTTTAGGAGGCCCCCAGGCAGTGGGACCAGGACCTGTTCCTGGTGCATGAGCTGACTTTTTGGAACCTAGGGCCTTTGCTGAGACACTTTGCTCAGCCTTGGTGCAGGGAGGAGGGGACTGGACTTGCCTCAACTGCATCTTCCAAGCTGGGCTGACTCCCCTGTGGAGACCTTTCCTTGGAGGAGGTGGGAATGGGGGGTGCGTTGTGGGGGAAGTCTAGGGGATGGGAGGAGGGAGGACAGGGAATTCATGGATGATATTAAAATTAAATTAATTATAAAATAAAATATTTATAAAAAGAAGATGAGAGACCTTTAAAGAGGAAATGAATAAATTTCCTTAAAGAAATTGAGGAAAAAACCCAAAAAGTTAGAAGACATCAATAAGTTCCTTAAAGAAAGCCAAGAAAACTAAGAAAAAGTAATCAAACTGGTGAAGGAAACAGTTCAAGACTTGAAAACTGAAATAGTGGCAATAAAGAAGACACAAACTGAGGGAATGCTGGAAATGGAAAATCTGAGTAAATGAACAGGAACTACAGATGATTATAAACATAAACAACAGAATACAAGAGATGGAAGAGAGAATCTTTGGCATTGAAGATACAATAGAGGAAACAGATTCATCAGACAAAGAAAGCATTATAGTCAACAAAGTCATAACACAAAATGTCCAGGAAATCTGGGACACCATAAAAAGACCAAACCTTAGAATAATAGGGAAAGAAGAACAAAAAGAATACCAGCTAAATGGCACAGAGAATATATTCAACAAAATTATAGAAGAAATCTTTCCCAACATAATGAAAGAAATGCCTATGAAGATGCAAGAAGTTTCAAAACATCAAATAAACTGGACCCTCCAAAAAAAGTCCCCTTACCACATAATAATCAAACCACCAAACATACAGAAAGAAGAAAAAATATTAAGACCTGCAAAGGTTAGGAAACATATAAAGGCAGACACATCAAAGTAACACCTGACTTCTCAGTGGAGACTCTGAAAGCCAGAAGGTCCTGGACAGACATTATGCAGACACTAAGAGACCATGGATGCCAATGTAGACTATTATACCCAGAAAAACACTCAATTATCATAGATGGAGTAAACAAAATAAATATTCCATGATAAAACCAGATTTAAACAATACCTATCCACAAATGCAGCCCTACAGAAAGCCCTAGAAGGAAAAACCCAACCCAAGGAAGTTAGATACACCCATGAAAACACAGGCAATAGACAATTGCGTACCAACAAATATCAAAGAAGGGAAACACACAACACTACCACCAAAAACGACAGGAATTAACAATGACTGGTCATTAATATCTTCTAATATCAATGGATTCAATTCACCTATAAAAAGACACAGGCTGACAGAATGGAAAAGAAAACAGGATACATCCTTCTGCTGCATACAAGAAACACACCTCAACTTCAAAGACAGACACCAGAGTATAAGGCTGGGAAAAGACGTTTCCAATCAATGGACTTTAGAATCAAGCTGGTGTAGCTATCCTAATATCTAACAAAATAGACCTCAAACTAAAATTAGTCAAAAGAGATCAAGAACGACATTATGTTACATATTTTTCACAGGAAAAAATCCAACAAGATGAAGTCTCAGTTCTGAACATTTATGCCCCCAATACAAGGGCACCCAGATTTGTAAAAGAAACATTATTAGAGCTTAAATTGTACATCAAACTCCACACACTAGTAGTGGGAAATTTCAATATCTCACTCTCACCATTGGACAGGTCTGCCAGACTAAACTTAACAGATGAATAAGGGAACTAACAGATGTTATGACTCAAATGAATTTATAGATATCTACAGGATATTCCACCCTAACATAAAGGAATGTACCTTCTTCTACCCTATGGAACCTTCTCTAAAATTGACCACATACTCATCACAAAGTGAATCTCAACAGATAGCAAAAGATTGGAATAACCTCCTGTATTTTATCAGACCACCATGGCTTAAAGTTAGACTTTAATAACAACAAAAATTACAGAAAGCCTACAATCTCATGAAAACTGAATAGTGCCCAATTGAATCACCAATGAGCCAAGGAAGAAATAAAGAAAGAAATTAAAGATTTCCTAGAATGCAATGAAAATGAATGTACAACATACCCAAGCT
The DNA here is from genome assembly GCF_004664715.2 of Peromyscus leucopus. Lineage (NCBI taxonomy): Eukaryota > Metazoa > Chordata > Mammalia > Rodentia > Cricetidae > Peromyscus > Peromyscus leucopus. Next base: position 53,704,540 of record NC_051077.1, read on the forward strand.
TATGGGACACAATGAAAGCAGTGCTAAGAGGAAAATTCATAGCACTAAATGCCCCCATAAAGAAGTTGGAGAAATAACAAACTAAGGACTTAACATCACACCTGAAAGCTCTAGAACAAAAAGAATCAAACTCACCCAGGAGGAATAGATGCCAGGAAATAATCAAATTGAAGGCTGAAATCAATAAATTAGAAACAAAAAGAACAATACAAAGAATCAATGAAACAAAGAGTTGGTTCTTTGAGAAAAACAATAAGATAGAGAAGGCCTTATCCAAACTAAACAAAAGGCAGAGAGAGAGAGAGAGAGAGAGAGCATCCAAAATAACAAAATCAGAAATGAAAAGGGAGATATAACAACTGACAATGAGGAAATTCAGAGAATCGTCAGGTCATATTTCAAAAATCTCTACTCGACAAAACTTGAAAATCTAAAAGAAATGGATAATTTTCTGGATAGGTACAATATACCAAAGTTAAATCAAGACTAGATAAACTATTTGAATAGTCCAATAACCCCTAAGGAAATAAAATCAGTCATTAAAAGTCTCCCAACCAAAAATGCCCAGGACCAAATGGTTTCAGTGCAGAATTCTACCAGATCTTCAAAGAAGAGTTAATACCAATACTTTACAAATTGTTCCACACAATAGAGACAGAAGGAACATTACCAAACTCCTTTTATGAGGCTATCACTATGATTTTCAAGCCACACAAAGATGCAACAAAGAAAGAGAACTACAGACCTATTTCCCTTATGAACATTAATGCAAAAATACTTAATAAAATATTGGCAAACAAACCCCAAGAACACATAAAAAACATTATCCATCATGATCAAGTAAGCTTTATCTCAGAGATGCAAGGATGGTTCAACATACAAAAATCTTTCAATGTAATACACCATAAAACAAACTGAAAGAAAAAAAAACACATGATCAACTCATTGGATGCTGAAAAGGCATTTGACAAAATCCAACACCCCTTTATGATAAAGGTTCTTGGAGAGATCAGAAATACAGGGAACATACCTAAACATAATAAAAGCAATTTACAGCAAGCCAACAGCCAACATCAAAGTAAATGGAGAGAAACTCAAAGCAATTCCACTAAAATCAGCAAGAAGACAAGGCTGTCTGCTCTCCCCATATTTATTCAATATAGTACTAGAAGTTCTAGCTAGAGCAATAAGACAACAAAAGGAGATCAAAGGGATACAAATTAGAAAGGAAGAAGTCAAACTTTCACCATTTGCAGATGATATAATAGTATAAATAAGTGATCCCAAAAATTCTACCAGGGAACTCCTACAGCTGATAAACTTATTCAGTAGGGTCGCAGGATACAAGATCAATTCAAAAAATCAGTAGCCCTTCTATATACAAATGATAAATGGACTGAGAAGGAAATCAGAGAAACATCTCTCTTTACAATAGCCACAAATGATATAAAACACCTTGGGGTAACTCTAACTAAGCAATTGAAAGACCTATATGATGAGAACTTTACATCCCTGAAGAAAGAATTTGAAGAAGATATCAGAAAATGGAAAGATTTCCCATGCTCATGCATAGGAGGGCTTAACATAGTAAAAATGGCAATCTTACCAAAAGCAATCTACAGATTCAATGAAATCCCCATCAAAATCTCAACACAATTCTTCCCAGACCTGGAAAGAAAAATACTCTATTTCATTTGGAAAAACAAAAAACCCATGATAGCTAAAACAATCCTGTTCAACAAAACCACCTCTGAAGGCATCACCATCCCTGACATCACGCTATACTATGGAGCTACAGTAATAAAAACAGCTTGGTATTGGCATAAAAACTGACATGTGGACCAATGGAATCGAATTGAAGACCCTGAAATTAATCTGCACATGTTCATACACCTGTTATTTGATAAAGAAGCCAAATCTGTACAATGGAAAAAAGAAAGCATCTTCAACCAATGGTGCTGGCATAACTGGATGTCTACATGTAGTAGATTGCAAATAGATCCATTTCTATCACCATGCACAAAACTCAAGTCCAAGTGGATCAAAGACCTCAATGTAAAACCAGTTATACTGAACCTGATAGAAGAGAAAGTAGTAAATAATCTTGAATGTGTTGGCACAGGAGATCATTTCCTAAATACACCGCCAGTAGCACAGACACTGAGAACAACAATTAGTTAATGGGACCTCCTAAACCTGAAATGCTTCTGTAAGAGAAAGGACACAATAAATAAGACAAAATGACAGCCTATAAAATGGAAAAAGATTTTCACCAACTCCACATCTGACAGAGATCTCCAAAATATATGAAGAACTTAAGAAACTAGACATCAAAATAACAAACAATCCAATTAAAAAATGGGTTATAGAGCTAAACAGAGAATTGTCAAAGTAAGAATATCAAATGGCTGAAAGACATTTAAGGAATTTTTCAGCATCCTCAATTATCATGGAGATGCAAATCAAACCAACTCTGAGTTTTCATCTTACACCTGTCAGAATGGCTAAGAGCAAAATCACTGCAGACAGCTTATGTTGGAGACGATATGGAGCAGTGGGAACACTCCTCCACTGTTGGTGGGAATGCAAACTTGTACATCCACTTTGGAATTCAGTATGGTGGTTTCTCAGAACATGGGGAATCCATCTACCTCAAGACCCAGCTATACCACTCTTGGGCATATACCCAAGGAATGCTCAATCATACCACAAAGACACATGTTCAACTATGTTTGTAGCAGCATTATTTGTAATAGTCAGAACCTGGAAACAGCCTAGATGCCCCTCAACTGAAGAATAGATTAAGAAAACATGGTACATATACACAATGGAGTACTACTCAGCAGAGAAAAAACAATGACATCATGAAATTTGCAGGCAAATGGCACTATAACATATCATCCTGAGTGAGGTAACCCAGATTCAAAAGGACAAATATGGAATGTACTCACTCATAAGTGGATACTAGATGTAAAGCAAAGGGTAATCAGGCAACAACCCAGAACTACAGAGAAGCTAACTAACAGGGAAGACCCAAAGAAGGGTTTATGGACTTCCCTGGGAAGGGAAAATAGATGAGATCTCTATGAGTCAACTGGGGATGAGGGGTGGGCAATGGAGGGTAGGGGATAGGGAATGAGAACATAAGGGAGCAGTATGGTTAGGCTGGAAAAGGGAAGGAGGGTAAATGCAATGAAAGAGATACCACGATAGAGAGATCATGGGGCTAGAGAGAAACCCAGTGCTAGGGAAGTTGCCAGGAATCCCCAAGGATGACCCCAGCCTGCACTACCAGCAAAAGTGGAGGGGGTACCTGAACTGAACTGGCTTGCCCCAGAGATCAGACCAGTGAATACCCTCATGGTCATCACAGAACTTTTCTCTAATGACTGATGGAAGCAGATGCAGAGATCCACAACTAATCACTTGACAGAGTCTAGGAGTCCAATCAAAGAGAGAGAAGAGGGATTCTATGAGCAAGTGCACCAGGATCATGATGGGGAAACCTGCAGGGATGACCAAACCAAACTAGAGGGAACTCATGAAAGTTGCATCAGTGGCTGTGGAGCCTACATGGGATTGGACTAGGCCCTTTGCATGGTGAGACAGTTGTGTAGCTTGATCTGCTTGGTTGCCCCCAGTGGTAGGATCAGAATCCATCTGGTACATGAGTGGGCTTTGTGGAGCCCACTACCTATGATGGGACACCTCTTGCAGTCTTGAGGCAAGCTGAAATGCTTGGATGTAGATGTAACAGTCTTATTAAATAAGAAACACAGAGCCAAATGCAGAGTTAAAAGCCCAAGAGGTCAGAGATCTGAGAGCTGAGACTTAAAACTGCCTTCTTACCCTTCCTGCTGCTGCTGTCCTTCCCCTCAGTAAGAAACCTACTTCCTGTGTGTCTGTCTTTTTATTGACTTTCTATTCTGCCTTCTCATTGGTTGTAAACCCAACCACATGACCTCCTTGTCACTGCCTGTCTATACAGACCTCCAGGTCTTCTATGGTTGATATTGAGATTAAAGGTGTGTGTCTCCATGCTGGCTGTATCCTTGAACACACAGAGATCTGCCTGTCATGTGATCTGGATTAAAGTTGTGCACCACCACCGCCCGGCTTCTGCTATAGCTTGCTATTAGCTCTGACCCCCAGGCAACTTTATTTATTAACATACAAATAAAATCACATTTCAGTACAAATAAAATATCACCATACTTGGACTTGCCTCTACTTGATGTGCCTCCCCATGGGATGCCTTGCCTTTGTGTGGGTAGAAGTGAGAAGTGTATGTTTGGAGGGGGATGCTGGAGGAGGAGGGAAGAGAGGGGCCTTTGATTGGTATGTAAAATGAATGAAAAAAATCTTAATAAAAAAATTTTAGACTTTCTGGACAGTGAGACAGAAAGTGTTTTCTCCTGGCAGGACCAATTTACTTCAGAGAAGAGGATGGGCATTGAAGACCATATGAAACCATATGGAGTTTATCTTCTTCTGGGCAAAAGTATCCATTTGGGCAAGAAACTGTTCTTGCCTGGACTGCTTGACAAAATGTTGTATTGACTGGACATGTAGGACCCACAGTAAGGTGACCACTGAACTTTGCAAGGTGAATGGTCCTTCAGGTTCCTGCTTCTCAGAGGAGAGTGCCAGACATTCTACAGGACACAGAGAGGAGTGTCTGAGAGACTAGGCCTATGGACTGAAGACAGATGCCCCAACACTGCAGAGGAACTTTGATGACTGTCCAGGCAGGCAGCTATCTCTGTCTTTTCCAGAGTTTTGGAAGTTGCTTACAGTGTTCTTACTGTTTTCTTAGGTACTGTTATATCCTTCTGAGATTTTTGATGTATTTGAAACCTAGATAGTTATAATATGGTTTTCATTGGTTATGATAAGAGATAAGGTAGATATGAAATTTTGGACTCCCAAATATAGGATAGATGAAATATTTTCTTTATTTTTACAAAATACAAATAGACTAAATAGTATAATTGTAATTCTTCCTTGATATATGTAATTTTACTAGGTTAAAGTTAAAACCTTCCTTTTGTTTAGACAGGAAAGGGGAAGTGATGGGGGAATGTCTTTCTGTGTGCTGTGAATATGTGTTGCTCTGATTGGTTGATAAATAAAGCAGTTTGGCCTATAGCAAGGCAGCTTAGAGGCAGGTGGCAAATTCAAAGACAGAGACAGGAAGAAGGCCGAGAGAGACGCCAGCCCACCGTCCAGGAAGCAGCATGTAATGGCACACAGGTAAAGTCACGGAACATGTGGTGACATATAGATTAAGAGAAATGGGCTGAGTTTAAATGTAGGAGCTAGTCAGTAGTAGGCCTCACCAATGGCCAAGCAGTTTTTTAAAATAAATTTTTTATTAAGAGGTTTTCTATTCATTTTATATACCAACCACAGATTCCCCTGTCCTCCCTCCTCTCAGTCCCCCAGCCTTACCCCCCAACCCACCCCCCATTCCCACCTCCTCCAAGGCAAGGTCTCCTCCCATGGGGAGTCAGCATAGCCTGGTACACTTAGTTGAGGCAGGTACAAGCCCCTCCTTCCTGCACTAAGGCTACACAAAGTATCTCACCATAGGCACTAGGTTCCAAAAAGCAGCTCATGCACTAGGGATGGGTCCCATTCCCATTGCCTGGGGCCGCCCTATACTGACCAAGCAGTTTTAATTAATATAAGTCTCTGTGTGTTTACTTGGGTCTGAGCAGTTGTGGACCAGGCAGGACACAGAAAAACTTCAACTACATATAACATAGCTCAGCCTTGGCCTTGGGAGGGCTTGACTTACAAAGCCCCAAAGAAACATGACTACACTTGCTATGATAGGCTATTACAATCTGTGATTGCCTTTCTACCCTGTGTCCCAGGCCAGCTTCAGGGTATAGATAGCTCTTTGTTGCTAAATTTAAAGCAAGAGAATACTGCTTAGCTTAATTTTTTGGTGAGGATTTTAGCTTGTGTTTCATTTGCTTTTGGTTTTTGGTTTTCTTTGTTTTTGTTTGAGGTTTCCTTATTTATTTGTTGTTTCTTTTGTTCTTGTCCTTGAATTGATATTTTGCTAATGCTGTACACTATTTATAATGACTGCCATTATAAGCCCCATTGAGTAAAATGACTGTATTTTTATGAATAAAAAAGCAATTTCCCACTCTTTTTTCTTTTGACCCTTCTTTAGTCTGGTTTGGTGTCACACTCCTGTAACCCCAGAACTCACAGGCAGAGATGGATCTCTGCAAGTTCCATGCAGCTTGGCCTACACAGAGAGTTCCCAGCCAGGGATCTCAGGGCTACACAGGGGATGGTGTCCTGGATGTGGATGGTATTAACTACTCTGTGGATACCCACTTTATGATGGAAAAACTATCCATGCTGTATCATTGAGGTTTGTTTGCTTCTTTAAGATTTATTTTTTTATTTGTATTAATGGGTATTTTTCCTGCTTAGTATCTGCACCACATGCATGCAGTTCTCTCAGTGACCAGAAGAGGGCATCAGATTCCACCTGGAACTGGAGTTATCCAGGACTGTTAACTGTTCTCTGGGTACTCTGGGAGAGCAACAAATTCTCTTAATGAATAAACCATCTTTCCATCCCCAGTACTTGGTGTTTGTCCTTCCTGCCATGAGTGCTATATTAATTAGACTGGGTCCTCCACGACAAAAGAGGGAAGTGTCTGGAGACCTGTAGGGACAGGTACATGAGATACACATGCTGAATCTCTTGGGCTGCCAGGCATTCATGCAGGGAACTTTGGGGTTCAGGATTCTCCCCCAGCATCACTTATTATCAGCATTGAGTAGGTTTGTCACTTCTTATTTAGGATAACAAGGCATATTAGCTCCATCTGATGAAATGCAGTATTGAGGAGACCCTCCTGGGGGTGGAGATGGGGTAAGGGATGCCTTTTGATGCTCCAGCCAAGCACAGCTGGGAGGAAGCTTCGGAAGAGCCTGAGTGGATGGAGCCTGCAGCAGGGGCCACATGGCTCTGGTGGAAAGCATGTTTGTGCAAGTGTAGAACGGGATAGGGCTGGTTGATGCTGGTCTTTTACCAGAGCCCATCTCGGAGTATATTGAGGGATGTGTCTTCCATGAGTACTTTATTCCTGTGAAGCTCACCTGGAATACATCTGACTTCTGAGACTGATAGAGAGTAAATATGCAGAGGAAGTAATCCCAGGGTTTAGGGGAGACAGGAGAAGGCCAGGGAGTCCATGCAAAACTATAGTCCCGTGATAGCAATCACCCCCCATTCTCCTAAAGCTTTGTGTACTAGTTAGCATTAACTGCCAACTTGACAGAGCCTAGGATCACCTGAAAGAAAGGCTCAGGAGAGTAATTGTCTTTGTATAAGGTTGGTCCGTGGGCATATCTGTGATATAGGTATGTTTGATTGATATTTGGGTAGCAAAGACTGGCCATTGTGGGTGGTACCATTCCCTGGGCAAGTGGTCATGAGATACCTGAGGATACCAGGTGAATATGAGCCTGGCAAGCAAGTCAGCAAGCACTATTCCTCCATGGTTCCTTGGATCTGAAGATGGGCCAGGAATGAGAGAGGCCTGTGGGGTGGGCCACTTAGGGGCAGGCCTCCAAGGTTGAGCTCAGGGAATGGTTGGGCTCTAGCAGTTGGGCTCCAGTGGCTTTACCACCCAGACAGGGATAGAAGTTTGAGTGGGGGAACTACCTGGAAGTGAGTCAGGAGAGGTCAAGCCCAGCTGTGGAGGGGCCTTGGAGTACGTGGTCCCTACTCCAGCTTCTCCCTTCTCCTGTGTCTCCTCCTCTTCTTCAAGTAAGGCCTCAGCATCAGCTCACTTGGTCTCGAGCCAGGCTGCTAAGTACTGCCTTATCACTGGGGCCACAGGCATGCAGTCCCGTCCCATGGATACCACTGTGGCCTCCTGGCTCCTGGCTGCTAGGCTGAGGCCCAGCTCTGCTCACAGCTCACCTCCCATGGGGATCCCCATTGTCATTTGGTAGGGCAGGGCAGGAGTGTGGGCCACCATGGAGCCATAAAGCCAGGAGCTGCTCGCCCTGGGTCAGCATAGCCACGACGCAGCAGAGGCTATATGCTCACAGTGCTGCAGGCCTCAGGAGTGCTAAGACGACCCCAGGAGCTGTGGTAGCTGGAGGAGGAGGCAGGGGGTGGCAAGGCAGAGCTACTGCTCCAGCTGCTCCTGGCCAAGGAGCAGGGCCACTTCTAGGACCGGATCCTCTGCCAGATGAGAAGCAGCCTCACCTGCTGCCCATTCTCTGCCTGAAGGGCATCATCAGACTATAACCTACCAAGGGCACAGGTGAGTGACTGGTGGCTGTCCTGTGTGGCCCCTCAGGGCACCACTTCTTTCTGTAGTTGATCTGGGGGGTGAGGATCTGGTAGCAGCCACTGCTTTCTTTCTACTGCCCAGGTGACTTTCTTGCTCAGTCCATACAGGAGAGGAACTGATGACTGGACCTGAATTCACACCTACTGCCTCTATCCTGAGGTTCCCTGGGAAAAATAAAGCCTTGCCTTGCCTCTTGTGATTGCTACTGCTAAAGGGTCCTCCGGAGGACACCAGGTCTCCTCAGGTTCACCTAGGCCTCTCTTCAAACTGATGATAGACGGGGTACAATCTCCTGAACCATCCTCCCCGACCCCGAACAGTGCAGGAGTTCCCCTGGGCTGCACAAATTGCAGTGACGATGGCGAGCATTGCATAAGGGGGTCACCACCCCGTTCTCATAGGCGTGGGGTTCTGATGTTCTCAGCAAGGGGCTGCAGAATCTGCAGCCTTCTGGGTTGAATGCACATGAGGGTACAAGGCATCCCAGAGGTGTCCAGAGCTGTCATACATTTTGATGAGCTGAGCAGGAAGGAGAAGTACCAGCTTCTAATAGAAGGTGACAACCTGCAGGTAGCCATGTTGTGAAAGGAACCTTGATCTCTTTAAATAACACCTGTGAGGTGCCATCAGGTCTGGACCTTCAGCCAATGCCCAGCAGTTTCCTGACCCTGGCATTTGCTCACTCTTCCTCCAGATACACAGCCATTTCTTTTGGGAAACAGAGCAGAATATCCTTTCTGTTTGTCTTACAGGGAGGAAGTGGGAGTGGGTTAGCTCCTGGGAGACACTTTCTCCAATCACCTCAGCCCTCCTGGTGGAGAAAACTCAGGGTATTGAGGCTGCCCAGATAACTATCATCAATGAGATCAATACAGGATGATCAACCCGGGCATGAACATGGACAGGAGGCACACGATGCTGCTCTCTGACCTGCAGACCTACAAGCTATGAGGGAGGCGAGGCTCCAGGTTACTGTGAGCCTTGAAGTTCACTATCTGGCACACAAGGTCAGGAACTTCTATGGCATGTAAAGCACGCGGCTATGAGGACTGACCTGGACAGAAGGTAGTGTCACCACCACACGCCAATTGTGGTGATGGGGCCTGGTGTTCTTATAAATTCCCAGTGTGAGAATTCCTACACAGCCAGTTGTTGGAGAAGAAAAGCTGGAACAAAGCTTTTGTCCATGTCCTGAATTTTATGCTACACCAGTGTTGGCCATTACAAAAATCAGGACGCCCCATGGTGAGCTGGGGAGTCAGTTCCCCAGCCCAGTCCACATGCTGCTCTTGCAGCTGTTACCAGGGAGTGTGGCGAGGAATGTGATTCAGTGGCAGAGGGACTGCCTAGAAAGCATGGCCTCTTTTTTGATCTCCATCACATGCACACACACACACATGCACACACACATGCACACACGCATGCACACACGCACGCACACACACGTGCACACACGTGCACACACACACACACACACACACACACACACACACACACACACACCACACACGGGGAGGGGAGGAGAGAAAATTACCTTGGTCTCAGATTGGGGTACAGGGGAAATCTGTATCTGCTGTGAGTTATTTTATTACTTCCCATAAAGAAGTTGATTTATTTTTCCATGGCCCTTTCCTGATAAGCCTGTGCTTCAGTGGGGGACTTTTAGAAATCAGAGGTGTTACTCAGTGGTAGAACAAGGCTGAGGTAAATATCTCAGGCCTGGGCTCACCATCAGCACTGAAAACAAACTAGGTCATGTGTGACAGTGGCATTCCCAGAAAGAGAGGTCATCTGTAAGTTTGTGTTCCTTGGTCTGTCTGCTTATTTGTTTGTGTGTTTGTTTTATTTGCATGTTCCATTTCCCTGTATCCCCCATACAAGTTTTATTTCTATTGGTTGGTCATGTGTACATGTGGGTGCATATTTTTGTAGGTGCCCTTGCATGTATGTGGAGGCCAGAAGTCAACCTTGGGTGCATTTACTTTTGACCTTTACCTTTTAACTAATTATGCATAACATGGATTTCATTATGATCTTTTCATGTATGTATAGGGCACACTTTTGTCATAATCACCTTGTATTACTCTCTTATCCACTTCCTAAACCGGCTCATTCTCTTCCTTTTTTATTTAAAGAAACAATGAATCTCTTTAGGAGTGCTTACAAGGGCAAGTGTTGAGGGTTATTTGCAGGAACATGGGCACCTTTACACTGTGCACACAATTGAAGAAAGTATCTGTCCCTATCCCAACAGCTAACTGGCTATCAATCTTCAATGAGATGTAGGACTTCATGGATCCCTCCCTCCTCCAACATGCCAAGATGTTGACATAACTCCTCTTGTGAAGGTTAGCACCACATTTTCTTGACTGGAAGTACCTAAATTGTTCTTGAGCATAGTAAAGGAGAAGCTCTCCCCCTTTGAAAACTCAGATTCCTAATTCTTTGTGGCACAGCATCTGGGGTACAATTGAAAGACTCCATGTATTTTTAGGCCCACTGCATCGTTGGCTATGAGGCTGTACCAATAGCCATCTGCCTTTAGTGGCACCATGAATATCTGCTTGGCTGGTTTTGTTGTTTCTGGTGTTGGGATATCTGCTGCTTTCTTTGGAACTTCTGGGAGTGGCTTGAGACCCTTCTGATCATCTCCCCTGACACAGGGTGAAGTCTTGATTATTGCCAGGTTTGGCCTGGCCAAAGATGGAGTGTGTGTTGATGCTGTCCTTTGAGAAGACAGTTGACCATCTCTTTGATGCTGCTTTTTTTTTTTTTTTGCAGAAAGACTCCTTATGCGGTAGCTTTGCAGTGTCAAAGGCCTCTTGCTTACAGAACCAGTGGATCTTTGTCTCCAGAGCCCAGCAAAGGCACCCTGCCCTGTCCTCCCCCGTTGTGAGCTATGTTCAGTGTAGTAAGTTTGAGTTCCAAGAAGAAAAAGATGGAGCCTAAGCCAATGGGGACCTTTTAGCCCTTGAAGCTGTACTTGGCCATATTGACTAACACCCTCCATGTTGTTCAGGGTTGGCAAGATGTGGGCAGTGGAAGAGCCACCAGGTAGTGGTAGGGTGGCCTGCGGTCCGTCCTCCTAGTAAGACACTGAGCATGCAATTCAGTAGTCAAGTCCTCCCCAAACTGTGGGATACAGACTGAAGAGGGAGAGAGAAACACAGTGAGAGGAAGGCCTGGTTGTGCATGCCTTTAATTCCAGAACTCAGGAGGCAGAGAGTTCAAGGCCAGCTGGTTCTACATAATGTGTTCTAGGCAAGTCAAGGCTACATAGTGTGACCCTGTCTTAAAAACATCAAACAACAGCATCAAATTAAGGTGAAATGAAAAAATGGACACGATTAGAGTGGGGAGATTAAGGATGGGAGGATCCCAGTGATAAGCCAGAGTACAGCTGTCATAAACCAGGACTGGGACCTAGCACCCAGCCCTGACACAGGAGGCTGGGTCCTTACTAAAGGTTTGCAGCACCCTCTTCCTGATGCTTCTCTGCCACTGATCCCTTTGCAGCCTTGGCACAGCCTCTGTCCCCCACCCTACTTGGAAATGTCCCTTGTTTCTATGTCCAGAGCTCTGTGGCCCAAACACTAGTTCTCACAATTCATCAGGGTTAGTTTGGCTCTTTGACTCTCTGGTGCTGCTGTCTTTGGCACCAACTTAGAATGCACTGGCTTCTTTATTGCTTCCTGTAGAATCTGACCTGTAGCACAGAACCAATACTTAGAGCTTCTAAGAGTTGAACAGGAGGAAGGAGAGGAGCTATTCACCCATCCTTTCTGAAGTCGGTGGAAGCCTGCCCGAGTGTTCTGAGAAAGGCACTAGTACCCTTGGCCCTGTACTTCCAAAGCAGGTGTTATCTTTCTTTCTAGACACTAAGCTACAGAAGGCAGGTGGCAGGTTCACTATCTCCTAATCATATGCAGGGTTTTTGCTGCCTACTCAGTTTCTCAAAGACGGAGTCTGTCTCCTCCTTTTTAGTCTTATGAGAGGACTTACTGATAAGTTGACCACCAGTGTCCTGCTGGGCTGAGGCAGGCAATGTCCTTACAGAGGCAGTGATCCTTGGCCATCCTCTTAGTACACATGGGAAGGAAAGTGATGAGCCTAGTTCACCCAGGTAATATGTGCTGTAGCTGGGCTTCAGGTCCCAAGTCTTCAATCCAGATTCAGTCATGTTCCCTCCACTGTGAAAATGCAGTGACTGACCTCGGTTCTAGTTGTTTTTTTCTGTGTCTGAGTGCATCATCTTGGGAATCCCAATGAACACTGGGACTGGGCTCTTCAAGCACAAGGCTGACATGGGCACAATTTCACCCAGGAGGCCCCTGATCTTTTTTCATCACAATTGAATTCTAAGTCCCCCTTCTCATGTTCATGGCATGAGAGCACCATTCCTGACCTTGGTTTCTTGTCTTGTCTGATGCTGAATGGAAGAAGTTTGTGTAGCTTAGACGGATGCCTACATGACCTCATCAGTGCCCATGGTCAAATAAAGCCCATGGCATCGACAGGAGCATCTGGAATGGGGAACTGGGAGTCTGCTTGTTACTCGACATGGGGGTGCACTGTCCTGCTGCCCCCCTGCTTCTGTGCTCATTCCACCTCTGTTTCCTGCTGTGGCTTCCGGTATGTGCTCACACCTGACTGTGAGCCAGGTCTGTGCTCACAAAGGCCGGGCAGGTCACAGTACTGGTTTCTCACTTCTCAGTTATGTTGAATGCTCCACTGATGTACTCATGTAAACACATTACTGTTATTTATTTGTTCTTTTGGGAGGATTTACAGTGTTCGTTGTTATTTTACTTTTGGAAACAAGAAGATGTAGAACCATGAAAAGTAGCATCAGTGTATCACTGGAAAATCACCTGGGAATGCAAAGTCTAAAATAGAAGGCATTGTCTAGCTAGGCATTGTCTATTTGAGTTTAAATGCCTTAAAAGGAGATAAAATAGAAACTTCTCATTACCCAGCAAAGTGAGTCTCCTGTATTTTAAGCTGTCCAGAAACTGGTTTTTGTAGCCAAAGTTGACCTCAGGCTTAGCATCACATTGCTTCAATTTCCCAAGCATAAGTGGGGCTTCCAAGGCCAGTGGGGACAGAGCTAGAGATGAACCCGGGGCTTTCCACAGTGGGGACAGAGCTAGAGATGAACCCTGGGTTTCCCACAGTGGGGACAGAGCTAGAGATGAACCCTGGGTTTCCCACAGTGGAGACAGAGCTAGAGATGAACCCTGGGTTTCCCACAGTGGGGACAGAGCTAGAGATGAACCAGGGCTTCCCACAGTGGGGACAGAGCTAGAGATGAACCCTGGGCTTCCCACAGTGGGGACAGAGCTAGAGATGAACCCAGGGCTTCCCACAGTGGGGACAGAGCTAGAGATGAACCCTGGGTTTCCCACAGTGGAGACAGAGCTAGAGATGAACCCTGGGTTTCCCACAGTGGGGACAGAGCTAGAGATGAACCCTGGTTTTCCTACAGTGGGGACAGAGCTAGAGATGAACCCTGGTTTCCTACACACTAGGCAATCACTCTGCCAGCTAAGCTATGCCCATAGCTGTTATCTTTGGGGGGAAAGTTTCAAGAGCTAGGAACATGTTTTCTCTGCATGTACCCCCTAATCCAAATCCCACATTGTAATCAGCCATGCAGGCTCTTCCTCTGTGGGCTTCCAAGTGTCTGTATGTGAGGCAGCTGATAGTTCTTCCTCCACAGTCATATGATGTAATTTCTCAGTAGTATTTTCTCTCATCATGATGAATAGGAAGATTTTTAGGAAGAAATGGGATATTTATGAACAGTACTTCGAAAGTAAACACTAAGTTCCCTACATGGAAAGTACTAAGGATTTCCAATCAAGCAGAAATCTATCTCTGGCTTTGGAAGGGGGACGTGCTGAAAGTCTTCCCTTGTGTCCCAGGAGTAACTCCTGGAAAGGGAAGCATGACTTCTGGTGAGTTGCAAGGAGAGCTAATGAGCAGGGAGGCAATGGTAGTTCCCATGACATGAGCAGTTCCTTCCCTGGACATTCTATTGTATCCTAGAGAGCCCTGACATCCTCTGTGATGTCACCTTGATGTGACAACACCAACTGCTCTTGGGGCATTTGTTCAGTCCTTTTATAGTTCACCTTAGAAGACATGCTGACAAGACTAAGCAGGTTACTTGGGAGACAGAATGTAGAGCATAGAGAGACCACAGTGAGGCAGAAGAAAGCTGACATCAGTCTCAGTGTAAAACAGTGAGAAGTAAATGGTCCTGGGGTTCATTGAGTGCTTGGCAAGGTACGGGGAGCTTCCTAGAGGAAGTGGGCTTAAGCTGGTTCTTCCACTTATGGGCTCAATAGCTGGAGTCTCCAGGAAACTTCTGGACTTCCCTGATTGTTGTGGTTCCTGAATGTCAAGGATGCCAGGACATTAGTTTCTTCTGTCCCAGTAGGCAAGAGTTGTTAAAGCCAAAGCTGTTGTACTTGGAGCTTTTGGCTTACACTTTTTAAAAATTTTATAATTTAATTTAATTTTACATAAGCCACGATTCCCCTGTACTCCCTGCTCCTGCTACCTCCTGGCCTCCCCCAGAACACCGCCCATTCCCATCTCCTCCAGGGCAAGGACTCCCCTGGGGATTCAACTCAGCCTGGTAGATTCAGTTCAGGCAGGTCCAGTCCCTCCTCTCTTCACCCAGGCTGAGCAAAGTGTTCCTGCATAGGCCCATGCTCCAAACAGCCAGCTCATGCACTAAGGGCAGGACACATTCCCACTGCCTGGGGGCTCCCAAACAGTTTCAAGCTAATTAACTGTCTCACTTATCCAGAGGGCCTGATCCAGCTGGGGGCTCCTCAGCTATTGGTTCATAGTTCATGTGTTTCCACTAGTTTGGCTATTTGTCCCTGTGCTTTTTCCAATCATGGTCTCAACAATTCTTGCTCATACAACCCTCCTCTTTCTTGATGATTGGACTCCTGGAGCTACAACTGGGCCTGGCCATGGATCTCTGCATCTGCTTCCATCAGTCATTGGATGAGAGTTCTAGCACAACAGTTGGGGTGTTTAGCCATCCGATCACCAGAGTAGGTCAGTTCGGGCTTTCTCTCGACCATGGCCAGTAGTCTATTGGGGGGGTATCTTTGTGGATTTCTGGGGACCTCTCTAGCACTTTGCTTCTTCCTATTCCCAAGGATCTTCATTTATCATGGTCTCTTTTCCTTGTTCTCCCTCTCTGTTCTTGATCCAGCTGGGATTCCCACTCCCCTAAGCTCATTTTCCCTCAACCCTTGCCCTTCATTACCCACTCACGTCCAGTTTGCTCATGTAGATCTCATCCATTTTCTCTGTCATTGGGCAATCCCTGTGTCTTTCTTAAGGTCCTCTTTACTAGGTAGCATCCTGGAGTTGTGAGTAGCAATTTAGTCATCCTTTGTTTTACATCTAGTATCCCCTATGAGTGAGTACATACATATTGTCTCTGAGTCGGGTTACCTCACTCAGATCATACATTGCCTGCAAACTGATGATGTCATTGTTTTTCTGCTGAGTAGTATCCATTGTGTATATGTGCAGAATTATTTTATCATTCTTCAGTTGAAGAACCGAGGTTGTTTCAAGTTCTGGCTATTAAACAATGCTGCTATAACATAGCTGAGCAGTGCCTTGTGGTATGATTGAGCATTCCTTGGGTGTATGCCAAGAGGTATAGCTGGATCTGGGAGATTGATTCAATCTAAAAAAGTGCATTTGATTTCAAAGTGGCTGTACAAGTTGCATTCCACAACAGTGGAGGAGAGTTCCCTTGCTTCAATTTCTCCAGATAGCTGCTTCTGTTTTTTGATCTTAGCCTTCTGAAGCATAGGTATTCTGAGTTGTTTTATTGCATTTCCTGATGACTAGGATTTGAGCAATTCCTTAATGTCTTTCAGCATCTGAGTCCTCTGTTGAGAATTCTTGTTTAGTCTATAGCACATTTCTTAATTGAACTGTTGGGCGTTTTGATGTCTAATTTCTTGAATCTTTATATATTTGGATTCAGACTCTGTCAGATGTGGGGTTGGTGAAGACCTTTGTCATAATCACCTTGTATTACTCTCTTATCCACTTCCTAAACCGGCTCATTCTCTTCCTTTTTTATTTAAAGAAACAATGAATCTCTTTAGGAGTGCTTACAAGGGCAAGTGTTGAGGGTTATTTGCAGGAACATGGGCACCTTTACACTGTGCACACAATTGAAGAAAGTATCTGTCCCTATCCCAACAGCTAACTGGCTATCAATCTTCAATGAGATGTAGGACTTCATGGATCCCTCCCTCCTCCAACATGCCAAGATGTTGACATAACTCCTCTTGTGAAGTTAGCACCACATTTTCTTGACTGGAAGTACCTAAATTGTTCTTGAGCATAGTAAAGGAGAAGCTCTCCCCCTTTGAAAACTCAGATTCCTAATTCTTTGTGGCACAGCATCTGGGGTACAATTGAAAGACTCCATGTATTTTTAGGCCCACTGCATCGTTGGCTATGAGGCTGTACCAATAGCCATCTGCCTTTAGTGCACCATGAATATCTGCTTGGCTGGTTTTGTTGTTTCTGGTGTTGGGATATCTGCTGCTTTCTTTGGAACTTCTGGGAGTGGCTTGAGACCCTTCTGATCATCTCCCCTGACACAGGGTGAAGTCTTGATTATTGCCAGGTTTGGCCTGGCCAAAGATGGAGTGTGTGTTGATGCTGTCCTTTGAGAAGACAGTTGACCATCTCTTTGATGCTGCTTTTTTTTTTTTTTGCAGAAAGACTCCTTATGCGGTAGCTTTGCAGTGTCAAAGCCTCTTGCTTACAGAACCAGTGGATCTTTGTCTCCAGAGCCCAGCAAAGCACCCTGCCCTGTCCTCCCCCGTTGTGAGCTATGTTCAGTTGTAGTAAGTTTGAGTTCCAAGAAGAAAAAGATGGAGCCTAAGCCAATGGGACCTTTTAGCCCTTGAAGCTGTACTTGGCCATATTGACTAACACCCTCCATGTTGTTCAGGGTTGCAAGATGTGGGCAGTGGAAGAGCCACCAGGTAGTGTAGGGTGCCTGCGGTCCGTCCTCCTAGTAAGACACTGAGCATGCAATTCAGTAGTCAAGTCCTCCCCAAACTGTGGGATACAGACTGAAGAGGGAGAGAGAAACACAGTGAGAGGAAGGCCTGGTTGTGCATGCCTTTAATTCCAGAACTCAGGAGCAGAGAGTTCAAGGCCAGCTGGTTCTACATAATGTGTTCTAGGCAAGTCAAGGCTACATAGTGTGACCCTGTCTTAAAAACATCAAACAACAGCATCAAATTAAGGTGAAATGAAAAAATGGACACGATTAGAGTGGGGAGATTAAGGATGGAGGATCCCAGTGATAAGCCAGAGTACAGCTGTCATAAAACCAGGACTGGGACCTAGCACCCAGCCCTGACACAGGAGGCTGGGTCCTTACTAAAGGTTTGCAGCACCCTCTTCCTGATGCTTCTCTGCCACTGATCCCTTTGCAGCCTTGGCACAGCCTCTGTCCCCCACCCTACTTGGAAATGTCCCTTGTTTCTATGTCCAGAGCTCTGTGGCCCAAACACTAGTTCTCACAATTCATCAGGGTTAGTTTGGCTCTTTGACTCTCTGGTGCTGCTGTCTTTGGCACCAACTTAGAATGCACTGGCTTCTTTATTGCTTCCTGTAGAATCTGACCTGTAGCACAGAACCAATACTTAGAGCTTCTAAGAGTTGAACAGGAGGAAGGAGAGGAGCTATTCACCCATCCTTTCTGAAGTCGGTGGAAGCCTGCCCGAGTGTTCTGAGAAAGGCACTAGTACCCTTGGCCCTGTACTTCCAAAGCAGGTGTTATCTTTCTTTCTAGACACTAAGCTACAGAAGGCAGGTGGCAGGTTCACTATCTCCTAATCATATGCAGGTTTTTGCTGCCTACTCAGTTTCTCAAAGACGGAGTCTGTCTCCTCCTTTTTAGTCTTATGAGAGGACTTACTGATAAGTTGACCACCAGTGTCCTGCTGGGCTGAGGCAGGCAATGTCCTTACAGAGGCAGTGATCCTTGGCCATCCTCTTAGTACACATGGGAAGGAAAGTGATGAGCCTAGTTCACCCAGGTAATATGTGCTGTAGCTGGGCTTCAGGTCCCAAGTCTTCAATCCAGATTCAGTCATGTTCCCTCCACTGTGAAAATGCAGTGACTGACCTCGGTTCTAGTTGTTTTTTTCTGTGTCTGAGTGCATCATCTTGGGAATCCCAATGAACACTGGGACTGGCTCTTCAAGCACAAGGCTGACATGGCACAATTTCACCCAGGAGGCCCCTGATCTTTTTTCATCACAATTGAATTCTAAGTCCCCCTTCTCATGTTCATGGCATGAGAGCACCATTCCTGACCTTGGTTTCTTGTCTTGTCTGATGCTGAATGGAAGAAGTTTGTGTAGCTTAGACGGATGCCTACATGACCTCATCAGTGCCATGGTCAAATAAAGCCCATGGCATCGACAGGAGCATCTGGAATGGGAACTGGGAGTCTGCTTGTTACTCGACATGGGGGTGCACTGTCCTGCTGCCCCCCTGCTTCTGTGCTCATTCCACCTCTGTTCCTGCTGTGGCTTCCGGTATGTGCTCACACCTGACTGTGAGCCAGGTCTGTGCTCACAAAGGCCGGGCAGGTCACAGTACTGGTTTCTCACTTCTCAGTTATGTTGAATGCTCCACTGATGTACTCATGTAAACACATTACTGTTATTTATTTGTTCTTTTGGGAGGATTTACAGTGTTCGTTGTTATTTTACTTTTGGAAACAAGAAGATGTAGAACCATGAAAAGTAGCATCAGTGTATCACTGGAAAATCACCTGGGAATGCAAAGTCTAAAATAGAAGGCATTGTCTAGCTAGGCATTGTCTATTTGAGTTTAAATGCCTTAAAAGGAGATAAAATAGAAACTTCTCATTACCCAGCAAAGTGAGTCTCCTGTATTTTAAGCTGTCCAGAAACTGGTTTTGTAGCCAAAGTTGACCTCAGGCTTAGCATCACATTGCTTCAATTTCCCAAGCACTAAGTGGGGCTTCCAAGGCCAGTGGGGACAGAGCTAGAGATGAACCCGGGGCTTTCCACAGTGGGGACAGAGCTAGAGATGAACCCTGGGTTTCCCACAGTGGGGACAGAGCTAGAGATGAACCCTGGGTTTCCCACAGTGGAGACAGAGCTAGAGATGAACCCTGGGTTTCCCACAGTGGGGACAGAGCTAGAGATGAACCCAGGGCTTCCCACAGTGGGGACAGAGCTAGAGATGAACCCTGGGCTTCCCACAGTGGGGACAGAGCTAGAGATGAACCCAGGGCTTCCCACAGTGGGGACAGAGCTAGAGATGAACCCTGGGTTTCCCACAGTGGAGACAGAGCTAGAGATGAACCCTGGGTTTCCCACAGTGGGGACAGAGCTAGAGATGAACCCTGGTTTTCCTACAGTGGGGACAGAGCTAGAGATGAACCCTGGGTTTCCTACACACTAGGCAATCACTCTGCCAGCTAAGCTATGCCCATAGCTGTTATCTTTGGGGGGAAAGTTTCAAGAGCTAGGAACATGTTTTCTCTGCATGTACCCCCTAATCCAAATCCCACATTGTAATCAGCCATGCAGGCTCTTCCTCTGTGGGCTTCCAAGTGTCTGTATGTGAGGCAGCTGATAGTTCTTCCTCCACAGTCATATGATGTAATTTCTCAGTAGTATTTTCTCTCATCATGATGAATAGGAAGATTTTTAGGAAGAAATGGGATATTTATGAACAGTACTTCGAAAGTAAACACTAAGTTCCCTACATGGAAAGTACTAAGGGATTTCCAATCAAGCAGAAATCTATCTCTGGCTTTGGAAGGGGGACGTGCTGAAAGTCTTCCCTTGTGTCCCAGGAGTAACTCCTGGAAAGGGAAGCATGACTTCTGGTGAGTTGCAAGGAGAGCTAATGAGCAGGGAGGCAATGGTAGTTCCCATGACATGAGCAGTTCCTTCCCTGGACATTCTATTGTATCCTAGAGAGCCCTGACATCCTCTGTGATGTCACCTTGATGTGACAACACCAACTGCTCTTGGGGCATTTGTTCAGTCCTTTTATAGTTCACCTTAGAAGACATGCTGACAAGACTAAGCAGGTTACTTGGGAGACAGAATGTAGAGCATAGAGAGACCACAGTGAGGCAGAAGAAAGCTGACATCAGTCTCAGTGTAAAACAGTGAGAAGTAAATGGTCCTGGGGTTCATTGAGTGCTTGGCAAGGTACGGGGAGCTTCCTAGAGGAAGTGGGCTTAAGCTGGTTCTTCCACTTATGGGCTCAATAGCTGGAGTCTCCAGGAAACTTCTGGACTTCCCTGATTGTTGTGGTTCCTGAATGTCAAGGATGCCAGGACATTAGTTTCTCTGTCCCAGTAGGCAAGAGTTGTTAAAGCCAAAGCTGTTGTACTTGGAGCTTTTGGCTTACACTTTTTAAAAATTTTATAATTTAATTTAATTTTACATAAGCCACGATTCCCCTGTACTCCCTGCTCCTGCTACCTCCTGGCCTCCCCCCAGAACACCGCCCATTCCCATCTCCTCCAGGGCAAGGACTCCCCTGGGGATTCAACTCAGCCTGGTAGATTCAGTTCAGGCAGGTCCAGTCCCCTCCTCTCTTCACCCAGGCTGAGCAAAGTGTTCCTGCATAGGCCCCATGCTCCAAACAGCCAGCTCATGCACTAAGGGCAGGACACATTCCCACTGCCTGGGGGCCTCCCAAACAGTTCAAGCTAATTAACTGTCTCACTTATCCAGAGGGCCTGATCCAGCTGGGGGCTCCTCAGCTATTGGTTCATAGTTCATGTGTTTCCACTAGTTTGGCTATTTGTCCCTGTGCTTTTTCCAATCATGGTCTCAACAATTCTTGCTCATACAAACCCTCCTCTTTCTTGATGATTGGACTCCTGGAGCTACAACTGGGGCCTGGCCATGGATCTCTGCATCTGCTTCCATCAGTCATTGGATGAGAGTTCTAGCACAACAGTTGGGGTGTTTAGCCATCCGATCACCAGAGTAGGTCAGTTCGGGCTTTCTCTCGACCATGGCCAGTAGTCTATTGGGGGGGTATCTTTGTGGATTTCTGGGGACCTCTCTAGCACTTTGCTTCTTCCTATTCCCCAAGGATCTTCATTTATCATGGTCTCTTTTTCCTTGTTCTCCCTCTCTGTTCTTGATCCAGCTGGGATCTCCCACTCCCCTAAGCTCATTTTCCCTCAACCCTTGCCCTTCATTACCCCCACTCACGTCCAGTTTGCTCATGTAGATCTCATCCATTTCTCTGTCATTGGGCAATCCCTGTGTCTTTCTTAAGGTCCTCTTTACTAGGTAGCATCCCTGGAGTTGTGAGTAGCAATTTAGTCATCCTTTGTTTTACATCTAGTATCCACCTATGAGTGAGTACATACCATATTTGTCTTTCTGAGTCTGGGTTACCTCACTCAGATCCATCCATTTGCCTGCAAACCTGATGATGTCATTGTTTTTCTCTGCTGAGTAGTACTCCATTGTGTATATGTGCCAGAATTTATTTATCCATTCTTCAGTTGAAGGACACCGAGGTTGTTTCCAAGTTCTGGCTATTACAAACAATGCTGCTATAAACATAGCTGAGCATGTGCCCTTGTGGTATGATTGAGCATTCCTTGGGTGTATGCCCAAGAGTGGTATAGCTGGATCTTGGGGGAGATTGATTCCCAATTTTCTAAAAAAGTGCCATATTGATTTCCAAAGTGGCTGTACAAGCTTGCATTCCCACCAACAGTGGAGGAGAGTTCCCCTTGCTTCACATTCTCTCCAGCATAAGCTGCTTCAGTGTTTTTGATCTTAGCCATTCTGACAGGCATAAGGTAGTATCTGAGAGTTGTTTTGATTTGCATTTCCCTGATGACTAAGGATATTGAGCAATTCCTTAAATGTCTTTCAGCCATCTGAGCTTCCTCTGTTGAGAATTCTCTGTTTAGTTCTATAGCACATTTCTTAATTGGACTGTTGGGCGTTTTGATGTCTAATTTCTTGAATTCTTTATATATTCTGGATATCAGACCTCTGTCAGATGTGGGGTTGGTGAAGACCTTTTCCCATTCTGTAGGCTGTCGCTTTGTCTTGTTGACCGTGTCCTTTGCTCTACAAAAGCTTCTCAGTTTCAAGTGGTCCCATTGATTGATTGTTTCTCTCAGTGTCTGTGCTACTGGTGTTGTATTTAGGAAGAGATCTCCTATGCCAATGCATTCAAGACTACTTCCTACTTTCTCTTCTATTATGTTCAGAGTAGCAGCATTTATGTTGAGGTCTTTGATCCACTTGGACTTAAGTTTTGTGCACGATGACAGATATGGATCTATTTGTAGCCTTCTACATGTTGACATCCAATTATGCCAGCACCACTGGTTGAAGATGCTTTCTTTTTTCCATTGTACACTTTTGGCTTCTTTGTCATATATCTATGATCATATTGTATGATCATAGGTGTGCAGATTAGTGTCAGGGTCTTCAATTCAATTCCATTGGTCCACATGTCAGTTTTTATGCCAGTACCAAACTGTTTTTATTACTGTAGCTCTATAGTAGAGCTTGAGTTCAGGCATCATGATGCCTCCAGAGATTGTTTTATTGTACAGGATTCTTTGGCTATCCTGGGTTTTTTGTTTTTCCATATGAAGTTGAGTATTATTCTTTCCAGGTCTGTGAAGAATTGTGTTGGTATTATGATGGGGATTGCATTGAATCTGCAAATTGCTTTTGGTAAGATTGCCATTTTTACTATGTTAGTCCCACCTATCCATTTGCATGGGAGATCTTTCCATTTCTTGGCATCTTCTTTAATTTCTTTCTTTAGGGACTTAAAGTTCTTTTGAGATAGATCCTTCCTTGCTTAGATAGAGTTACCCCAAGGTATTTTATATCATTTGTGGTTATTGTAAAGGGTGATGCAACTCTGATTTCCTTCTCAGCCTGTTATCAATTGTATATAGGAGGGCTACTGATTTTTTTGAGTTAATCTTGTATCCTGCTACATTGCTGAAGATGTTTATAAGCTGTATGAGTTCCTTGGTCGAATTTTTGGAGTCACTCATGTATACTGTCATGTCATCTGCAAATAGTGAAAGCTTGACTTCTTCCTTTCCAATTTGTATCCACTTGATCTCCTTATGTTGTCTTATTGCTCTAGCTAGAACTTCAAGTACTATATTGAGTAAGTATGGTGAGAGCAGACAGCCTTGTGTTGTTCCTGATTTTAGTGGAATTGTTTTGAGTTTCTCTCCATTTACTTTGATGTTGGCTGTTGGCTTGCTGTAAATTGCCTTTATTATGTTTAGGTATGTTCCCTGTATTCCTGATCTCTCCAAGACCTTTGTCATGAAGGGGTGTTGGATTTTGTCAAAGGCTTTTTCAGCCTCTAAGGAGATGATCATGTGTTTTTTTCTTTCAGTTTGTTTATATGGTGTATTACATTGACTGATTTTCGTATGTTGAACCATCCTTGCATCCCTGGGATGAATCCTACTTAGTCGTGATGGATGATTGTTTTGATGTATTCTTGGATTCGGTGTGCCAATATTTTGTTGAGTATTTTTGCATCAATGTTCATGAGGGAGATTGGTCTGTAGTTCTCTTTCTTTGTTGCATCTTTGTGTGGTTTGGGTATCAGGGTAATTGTAGCCTCATAAAAAGAGTTTGGTAGTGTTCCTTCTGTTTCTATTGTGTGGAACACTTTGAAGAGGATTGGTATTAGTTCTTCTTTGAAAGTCTGGTAGAATTCTGCACTGAAACCATCTGGTCCTGGGCTTTTTTTGTTTTGGAGACTTTTGATGACTGTTTCTATTTCTTTAGGGGTTATTGGTCTATTTAAATGGTTTATCTGGTCTTGATTTAATTTTGGTATGTGGTATTTATCCAGAAAATTGTCCATTTCTTCCTGGTTTTCCATTTTTGTGGAGTATAGGTTTTTGAAGTATGAGCTGATGATTCTCTGGATTTCCTTGTTGTCTGTTGTTATGTCTCCCTTTTCATTTCTGATTTTGTGAATTTGGGTGCTTTCTCTTTGCCTTTTGGTTAATTTGGCTAGGGTTTGTCTATCTTGTTGATTTTTTCAAAGAACCAACTCTTTGTTTTATTGATTTTTTGTATTGTTCTCTTATTTTCTGTTTCGTTGATTTCAGCCCTCAATTTGTTTATTTCTTGGCGTCTATTTCTCCTGGGTGAGTTTGTTTCTTTTTGTTCTAGAGCTTTCAATTGTGTTGTTAATTCATTGGTATGGGATTGCTCCATCTTCTTTATGTGTGCATTTAGAGCTATGAATTTTCCTCTTAGCACTGCTTTCATAGTGTCCCATAAGTTTGGGTATGTTGTACTTTCATTTTCATTGAATTCTAGAAAATCTTTAATTTCTTTCTTTCTTTCTTCCTTGACCCATTGATATTTCAGGTGGGCATTATTCGGTTTCCATGAGTTTGTGGGTTTTCTATAATTTTTGTTGTTGTTGAGGTCTAACTTTAAGGCATGGTGGTCTGATAAGATACAGGAGGTTATTCCAATTTTTTTTGTATCTGTTGAGATTTGTTTTGTGTCCAAGCATGTGGTCAATTTTTGAGAAGGTTCCATGGGGTGCTGAGAAGAAGGTATATTCTTTTGTGTTAGGATGGAATGTTCTGTAGATATCTATTAGATCCATTTGAATCATAACATCTGTTAGGTCCTTTATTTCTTTGTTAAGTTTCAGTCTGGTTGATCTGTCTTTTGGTGAGAGTAGTGTGTTAAAATCTCCCACTACTAATGTGTGGGGTTTGATGTGTGTTTTAAACTTTAGTAGTGTTTCTTTTATGAATGTGGGTGCTTTTGTATTTGGAGCATAAATGTTTAGAATCGAGACTTCATCTTGGTGGATTTTTCCCGTGTTAAATATGTAATGTCCATCCTGATCACTTTTGATTGATTTTAGTTTGAAGTCTATATTATTAGATATTAGGATAGCTACACCAGCTTGTTTCTTAGGTCCATTTGCTTGGAAAGCCTTTTCCCAGCCCTTTACTCGGAGGTAGTGTCTGTCTTTGAAGTTAAGGTGTGTTTCTTGTATGCAGTAGATGGATGCGTCCTGTTTTCTTATCCATTCTGTTAGCCTGTGTCTTTTTATAGGTGAGTTGAGACCATTGATATTGATGGATATTAATGACCAGTGATTGTTAATTCCTGTTATTTTTTGTGGTTGTGTTGTGTTGTCCTTCTTTGGTGTATGTTGGTGTGGGATTATCTATTGCTTGATTTTTCATGGAAGTGTTTAGCTTCTTTGGGTTGGATTTTCCTTTCTAGTCCTTTCTGTAGGGCTGGGTTTGTGGACAGGTATTGATTAAATCTGGTTTTATCCTGGAATATTTTGTTTACTCCGCCTATGGTGATTGAGAGTTTTTCTGGGTATAATAGTCTGGGTTGGCATCTGTGGTCTCTTAGTGTCTGCATAAGATTTGTCCATGATCTTCTAGCTTTCATTGTCTCTATTGATAAGTCTGGTGTTATTCTGATGGGTTTGCCTTTATATGTTACTTGGTCTTTTTCCTTTGTGGCTCTTAATATTTATTCTTTGTTCTGTGTGTTTAGTGTTTTGATTATTATGTGGTGAGGGGACTTTTTTTTTTTTTTTGATCCAGCCTATTCGGTGTTCTGTAAGCTTCTTGTATCTTCATAGGTATTTCTTTCTTTAGGTTAGGAAAGTTTTCTTCTATGTTTTTGTTGAATATATTTTCTGTGCCTTTGAGTTGGTATTCTTCTCCTTCTTCTATCCCTATTATTCTTAGGTTTGGTCTTTTCATGGTGTCCCAAATTTCTTGGCTGTTTTGTGTTACGACTTTTTTGTCTGTAGTGTTTTCTTTGACTGATGAATCTATTTTCTCTACTGTGTCTTCAGTGTCAGAGATTCTCTGTTCCATCTCTTGCAATCAGTTGGTTAGCTTGTTTCTGTAGTTCCTGTTCGTTTAGTCAGGATTTCTACTTCCAGCATTCCCTCAGCATGTGTTTTCTTTATTGTCTCAAATTCATTTTTCAGATCTTGGAATGTTTCTTTCATCTGTTTAATTGCTTTTTCTTTGATTTCTTCCAATTTTTTGTTCATTTTTTCTTCCATTTCTTTAAGGGAATTTTTTATTTCCTCTTTAATGGAGTTTTTCATTTCCTCTTTAAGGGAAGTTTTTATTTCCTCTTTAAGGGAATTTTTATTTCTTCTTTAAGGGCCTATATCATCTTCTGAAAGTCATTTTTAGGATTGATTACTTCTGTTTGTTCTGTCTTGGTATGTTCAGGTCTTGCAGGTGTGGAATCACTAGGTTCTGATTTTGCCATATAGGTCTTTATGTTGTTGCCTGTATTTTTGCACTGGCGTCTACTCATCTCTTCCTCTGCTAGATGCAGGCGGTGTCTGTGTCCGAGAGTGCCTCCCTTGTTCTAATTTTTAGTCTTGGTTTACTAGGCGTTCTTGGTTAAATTAGTGCTATTGGGCTGTTTCTTCAGGAGCAGCTGATCTCAGTTGGTGAAGTATATACTTATGATTCTGGTGATCTAGTTTGGTGGCTGGGTAGGGCCTTCTTCTGTGTTCCCAGGTCACGTTTTGCTCATTTGTCATCTCCTCAGCTGATCTTGTTTCCTCAGACTTCAAACTGTAGGGATCTGAATCCTCTCCCAGATGGATTTCAGTTGAGCAGGGTAGTCTCACTAACACCTCCAAGTTGTTGGGTTTCGCAGGATCAGCAGCTGGGGCCTGGGTTGGCCTCAGACAGAGTGTTGAGATCCATTCTGGTTCCGTCCCACGGAGATAGCTTCTTCTCCGGGTGTTGGGGTTAAAGGCGTCCCTGTTCCAAGCTCTTCCTTGATTAAGAGCTTGTTTTCACTAACTCTTCAGTGGGTAATAGCTCAGTTTCTGGTCTTTATTTCAATTGTGTTTTGACAGCCGCCTGCTGGGCCTGCCTGCCTCTGCTGGCTACTGCAGGGCCAACCTGTCTCTGCTGGCCACTGCTGGGCCTGTCTGCCTCTGCCGGCCACCTTCCGGCCTACCTGCCTCTCTCATTCTATATTCTTATTTAAACTCGCATTTACAACATGCATCTTTACTTCTTACTTATATTCGTCTTTTAAGCTTATTATAGAACTACCTTAGATCTTTACTTCTTAAACTTATTACTACATATCTTAGACTACCTTAGATACTTCTTGCAAGCTTATATTCTTAAAGAAACTCTATAGCTCTATTTTATAAACTTATATAGGGCTACCATTAGCATATATCTTAACTTAGCAAACACCTAAAGATTTCTTTTCTTTTCTTTTTTTTTTCGAGACAGGGTTTCTCTGTGCAGCTTTGTGCCTTTCCTGGAACTCACTTGGTAGCCCAGGCTGGCCTCGAACTCACAGAGATCCGCCTGCCTCTGCCTCCCGAGTGCTGGGATTAAAGGCGTGCGCCACCACCGCCCGGCCAAGATTTCTTAACACTTAGAGATTTAATATTTTCTAACAAGACAGAATAATATTCTACTTCTTACTCTTAATTGTTATCACTATCTCTATTAGAAAGATTATCTTAACTAGATAGGAAGTACGCAAAACATTTCTAAAGTTCAGAGCTTATAGACAGCTTTGATATTTTTGAGAGTTCTTTTTGAAACAAGAGTGTTTAATGGCTTTCTCTTAACTCTGGGACTTAGTGACTTTTGTTGCTATACATTTCAGATGTTTTGTAACAACTCTATTAAGAGCTACGTCAGTTTACAGCTAACCCAAAAAGGAAAAGAAAAACCTTGTAAGGAATATTCTGTTTCTGAATTGCTTAGCTAGTCATTCCATAACAGTCAATTTCCCAACAGGAGATGATAGAGGTCTAAATTGGAGTGGGGTTCCAGACCCGCAGCTTTCAGCAGGTCTGAAGACATTGCGGAAACTTAGTTACAATTGTCTCAAACTCTCAGCAGTCTGAAGCCTCTTTATTCTCCTACTTTCCCCAGACTGCAAGATGGAACCTTAATATCAGGGAAATTGATTTAGTCGGTCTTTACACTTATCACCAATCTCTGATACAAATTTCCCCTTCTTAATTTTTAAAGCTGTATTTGCCATGAGCTCTTTAACAATGATGTTTGATAGATTTTTATTAGCCCAATATTTTCACCAAAACTGCTACTATTCAAAGGAGTTAACATGAAACATATCCTTCATTAGCTTACTGAGAAAGCATTTTTATCATTTCACTTCATTAGCTTTAACCATGATGTTGTTATTGTCAGAAGCTGTGATATTTCGCATTGTTTTTTTATAAGGAACTTTCAGGTGAAACAACTCTATTTTGTAAGACAGCTAGATTTTCTGAAATTTGTTTCCCATCTATAAAGCAGTCATTTCTTTTTTGAATGCCTGTTTCCTTGTCTCCTTATTAGATTTGCAAAGGAATCACTCATTTCAGGCTGTTTGTTCAAGAGGTAAAGAACTTTTTAAATCTCCCATATGTTTCTTCATATCTAAAACAACGTTCAGCGTATAAACTGCTTTCCCTTGATTTAAGAATTTTAAAGTGGCTTGTTTGCTCTTATAGGTAGCTTTTTGTCTGATCTGAGTTCTCAAGAGGTAAGATTAAGCTTTTTAGCATTGCTTTGAGAAAAAACTTTAACCCTGTTGTTATTGTTAGCAATAACATTCTGAGCTGAAAAGTTTTTGGACAGTATCGCCATCTTTAGCTGAAAAACTATATTTCCCAGAATGCATTTCTCATTGTCAGCTCACTGTTACGAGCTAGCTTATGGACTTCATTTCCCATAGTTCCTTTTGGGTCCAGGAGTCAATTTCTGGTTCTCTTTTTACTGGGCTTACTTTCAAAGTTTTCGCTGGGGAGGTTTGGACCAAGCTTGAGTTTTCAGTTATGGGGCACTGGGAGATTTCTGTTCTGAGCTGGCTTCAACAGGTGTCTCTACTTCATTTGACACTTGCCCGGGATCAGAACTTCACCTGCCTCGTTAGCCGGCATTGAGGCAGGCATTCCTTTTACCGGCTTCCCTCAGGGCTTGTGTTCGCCTTACCCAGTCAGTGTAAAACAAAAACATTTGCAACAGAGCTTTTCCATGGCTTCTTCAGAGAAATTTTCTCCCACTGATAGATCTTTATCTCATTTTGCTTGTTCCTTTTGTTAGTTTTCTGGCTGCGTTGTGTTCTTACCCTGCAAGGAACGTCACGAAACACGACAGAATCCGCTTATAGAGTTTATTAGAAACAAAGGACAGAAAGTGCAGGCCTGTGGGAGAGACACGTGCATGGAGAAGGGAAGGGAAATATGGCGCCGGACTTTTAAAACCGGCTGGGGGCGTGGCCAGGTCACGTCACTACTCTACGTGTGTGCGTAGGGCACATGGTGGTGTTGCGCGCTTACATCACCATGCAACGCCACGGGACTCTGATCACACGAGACCCCTTGGCCCAGAACTTGCTAGGTGGAGACATCCGGGCCCACTGGGTATCCTAGCTATGAAAAGACGCTCTTGATGCGGAAGTGGCTGGGCGGAAGTATCCGCCCAGTAAATGGAACCGCGTTGTGAACCCTTCATTCCCGACTCTTTTACTTTTTAAAAAGGAAAAAATTGTGGTTGACTGGGTGCGGGGGCGACGTTTCTCTTAAATACTGCTTCCAGCTGAATAGTGGGCGTCGGTTGTTTCTTGGGGGGAGGGTGAAGGGTATCTTGTGAAGTCCAGGAATGATGATGAGGGGTCCTGGAATGGCGTTCTGCCTTCTCCTGGTTCCGCGGCTGTCGGCTGTCCATCCGTACTGGTGCTGGGGCCTCCCATTTAGCAAGATACTGTTGACATAGAGAGAGCTTAGAAAGAAAGAATCATTATTATTTTGTTTTGGAGTTGGCATTTGTCTGAGGTAGATTTGGCCTGCCCAGATAGAGGCATGTGACATTTACCTGAGGTAGATCTGGTCTTAGTACTCTGTTTAATTTCCATCTGAGACAAGCCTCATTAGAGGTGATTCATGTAA
This sequence comes from Peromyscus leucopus, assembly GCF_004664715.2. NCBI lineage: Eukaryota > Metazoa > Chordata > Mammalia > Rodentia > Cricetidae > Peromyscus > Peromyscus leucopus. The sequence continues at coordinate 53,734,932 of NC_051077.1, forward strand.
GGCACCTGTTTTCCTCAGGCAAGCCTTGCTAGAGGTAGTTTAACATTTGGGAAACACAGGTGATCAGTTGCTGAGTATTGAACAATGATAAATTACTGTATTACATTATTCCTTACCGCCTGGATATTTTTGATGGTCCCTTTTGCCTCCGGCTCTGTGTGGCCCTGGTTGGAAAAGGAAGGGGTGGTACCTTATTCCTCTGGAATTGGCGGCAAAGCAGGGGATCCTGATGTCCTCTGGAGCTTGAGGGTGAGAGGCCCTGTCTGTTTCACTGTATATGAAGAGAGATTCTTCTGGGATGGAGGTGAGATAAAAGGTTTTAGGTGAGACAGGTGGACCCAGTGAGGAAAGCCCTCGAGTTTAGCAGCTGTAGGGGTTACAAGAATTACTTTGAAGGGTCCCTGCCACTTAGGGGAAAGGGGTGAAAGGCGCTGACCCGGAGGGGAAAGAAGAACCTGATCCCCAATGTGTATTGGAGCTGGGCAAGGATTGTCACATGGCTGAGGCAGTGAACAGTCCGCATAGCTCCATAGAATAGACCTTAGATGACATAAAAGAGGGGTTAACAGACTGTCTGGAACAGCTGGAGGCTTGGAAAAAAGACCTGGTGTTAGAACTGGTCTGAGGAGATATTTAACTTTTCCTGCTGCATGGCCATTATATGGCCTGAGACACTGATCCTCCTTTTGCTGTGAGAAGTCCACGCTCCCTCCAAATAGCAGTGTGGGACAGGAGGATATGAAAAGCATATTTGGAGTCTGTAGAGTTAGTGGCTAGGAGAAGTAAGAGAGCTGCTGGCGTGTCTGGGAGGAGGCAAATGTGTGGAGTGAAAAGAAATGGATGCTCCTACCTTAGCTAGGAGATCCCTCCCCATTAAAGGTACAGGGCAACTTAGCACCACTAAGAATGTATGTGTGAGAGGGATGCCTCTGAAAATACAATTAAATGGCGGTGTCTGCTGAGGTAGATAAGGCTGTCCCCTGTACCCGACAATAAAGGAGAGGTGGCATCCCAAGACTCCCAGGACTGAGTCAATGGCTCTGGTGTCCAGAAGGAAAGAAACGGATCGCTTCCCTGCTGCGTTCTGGGTTCCCTGTCATGTCTGTAGCCAAGCCTAGGTCTGTTGGAGGTCTTAGCTTGATGTACCCATGCATCTTGGTGCCTGGGGCAGTCAGCTGACTCTGTCTTTCTAGGCGGCACTTTTAACAAGGCTGTTGATGGCCTAGCAGAGCATTCGGTAGCCCGTGGCCTTTTCCTCATTTAAAACAGGGACCCAACAGCTTTTGGAAGTCAGCGAGTGCCAGCACTTGGCAATTTTGTTTTCGGGCTTTTATCTCTTCCCTGGCACACCTTAAATGCCACAGGTGACTCTTTTGCCTGTGGGGTCAGGAGCCTCGCTCTCCAGATGCTTAAGTTTTAGTCAGGTAGGTCTGGGGAACAAGAGACAGATTCGTCCTTATCCTGAATTATTTACTGGTTTTAGGGCAGCCTTACGGAGGCCTGTCAGGAGACAGGTAATAAACCTATCTCTGGCTAGACAGCCACTCTGGGTGTTGTAGCCCCAGTGTGGCTCCCGGTCAGGAACCGCTTCGGCTCCTGGGGGGTGTGAAAGGTTAGTTTGATGAATTTCGTCTGCGTGAATCCTAGCCTGCTTCCCATACCCGCCTGAGCTCCTCAGAAGGTCATGAAAGGTGAGACTATAAGATTGAGTTATATATTGAAACTGTTTAATGAAGGAAGCAGAATTAGACATATAAGAACCCAGCTTACTTTTTATCTGAGAGAGTGGATGGAACATGAATTTTAATTATTGGTTCCTTAGCAAGATCTAGAGTCAGAAATTCCGGAGTCAGAGAATCCTCTGGTTTACGTATAGCTAGGAGCATATGAGCAGGAGAGAAGGAAACGAGAAGAGACAGCTTAGCGTTGAGAGAGAAGAAAGCAACTCTTTCCATTTGCCTGAACGCCGACAGTGATTGGATAGCTCCCGTGAAATATCGGGATCCAAGGAGCCGCTTAGTGGCCCTTTGTTATTTTTTTTAAAGCATACTTTGGCCATCTTTTCATACATAAACGAATCAGTGTAGAAATCTTTATGTGAGGCATTAAACTGAGAGGTTTTAAAGCTTCAACAAGACAGCCCAACGGAGAGGAAGGAGTAACAGAGTTGGAAGCCTTGTTTCCCATGTCTGCAGCAGAGGCAAAAAAGAAAAGAAAAAATAAAAAGAAACGTAATCCGGAGCCAAGACCTCAGGCATCCCCAGGGTCCCGGATGGATTTCAGGCACAGGCTGCTCCTAGGCTCGTCAGCCAAAGAAGCAGGGGCCCCCTCCACGGTGAGGAAAGGATCCCCCGGGAATCCAGACAGCGTTTGTCCCTCCGTCAAGGGATGAACGTGTCGCCCTCACGTGGCTCTGTCAGGACGCACCAACGGCGGTGGCCCTAATTGAAGAAACACCTCAGGCTGCAGACGTGGGAGAGGCCAGAAAAATTAGGCCAGTTGGCCAGCGATAGGGGCCGACCGTAGCCAATGAAGACCGTGGTCGGGGGTTCCCCCGGTCTCAAGAACACGTGTGAGGCGCCGGACAATCAACGGTCGTTCTCACCGGTTCAGGAAACCGTTTACGCCGGCCGAAAGTGGGGGGGCACTCACCAATCCGGTTCAGTGTTGGATGCAGTTTGGATGCGATTCAGGCTAATGGAGAGCGGTCTGTCGCGTACGGAGCAGATTCCCCGGTCCGCGGGCTGCCGGCGGGAAGCACCGGCAGCGCCCACTCGGTTCACGGCACCAAAAATGTTAGTTTTCTGTCTGCGTTGTGTTCTTACCCTGCAAGGAACGTCACGAAACACGACAGAATCCGCTTATAGAGTTTATTAGAAACAAAGGACAGAAAGTGCAGGCCTGTGGGAGAGACACGTGCGTGGAGAGAGAAGGGAAATATGGCGCCAGACTTTTAAAACCGGCTGGGGGCGTGGCCAGGTCACGTCACTACTCTACGTGTGTGCGTAGGGCACATGGTGGTGTTGCGCGCTTACATCACCATGCAACGTCACGGGACTCTGATCACGCGAGACCCCTTGGCCCGGAACTTGCTAGGTGGAGACATCCGGGCCCACCGGTATCCTAGCTACGGGACGCTCTTGATGCGGAAGTGGCTGGGCGGAAGTATCCGCCCGGTAAATGGAACCCTGTTGTGAACCCTTCACCTTTCCCCCCAGATGCAGAGATTCAGATATCTCAGGCTGTGGCTCTGTTCCTCTGCTAGCTGCCTTTGGAGGTAGGGGCTCCCTGCCCCCAGAATCTGCCTCAGACTTTTAGCAGCTTTCATTTTCTGGGGAGCAACCTGTCCCTTCTGTTTCTGTTTCTTCAGAGTCTTTCTCCCCGACAGTTCCCAGTTTGGTCTCAGTTTATCGCCTCTGCCCCTGAAACAGTTTTTGACACTGAAGCGACAGTTTTTCCTGCTACTGAAGGTGGGGGCTTTTTGTCCGTTTCTGTTTTCTGGGTCTGTGAGGTTTGTGTTCATAAATCAAGCTTAGCAAGGGAGGTTTTTGCCATCTCTAAGCTTGCATCAGACCTTCACCTGGCCCAGTTCCCCAGTGGATTGTTTTCATTTGTCTGTGTTCTCAGAGCTTATCGCCCGAGGCAATCAACCCCTCAAGGGCTACACTCCCTCACCTCACTGGGAGTCAGTCAAAACAAAGCTTTTCTGAAAAAGATGCTTTCTGATAGAAAAAAAAGTTACTCCTTGTTAGTTCTCCGTTCTGCCCTGGCTTTGCTCTTTATGCAGACAGTGTTCCTGACTCACTCGGCAGCCCAACTGTAGATGCAGTTCAGCTTTACTGCTTTCCCAGAAAGGTCCTTACTCTGATAGGAAAGCTTTTTTCAGATCTTTCTGCAGCTGTGGACTTATCAATATGGGAATTGTAGGAAAGTGGGCAAGTATACTGTTCCCACCGGCTTTAGCTTTGTTTGTTCATCAGCAATCTTCTTCTGGGTCCTGCACCTTCCTGCCTCAGCTCTGGGCTCCAGGAAGTTGTTTACAATGGCAGATACTCTAGTATCTCTGGAATGCACTCCAACTTGGAGGTAATGGCCAGTTGCTTCTCAGTTGTTGGTTAGAAGCAAGGATACAATGCTAACAGAGAGGGCTTCAACTCATCACTTCAGGAAATCTTTTCATTAGGGCAATTAGGAGCACCCTTTCATGCTGTTAGACGTTCACTCAGAAACAAAACCCTTGATGCCTCAGCTCAGCTGTAACTGAAAAGGCTTGACTTCTTTGCTTTTCCTAGGTAAACAGTTTCCTGCCCTATTGGGCTCTTTATGGCTCTTCACTCGCACTCTCTCAAGCATTTCCTCAGAGACAGAGCTTAGAAGAGGTTTTTAGGAAATCAAGCTCTGCCTCCCTCATTGCAGGGAGGATTTTTCTGGCTTGAAAGACAGGACTTAGAGAGGTTTTGCTGTCTTAAGAGGTTTGTTGTTTTCCCTTAGAGCGAATCACAAGTGATTCCCCATACTAACATCTTCAGGTGATTCTAATTTTTGTCTTTCTGAGAAAGTTAAAGGCTTTAGTTTTTAAGGTTAAGAGAGCTTTTTAGTTTGACAAAGATTAAGGCTTTTTAGAGAGATTTTCCAAGAAAAGCTTTAGTTTGAAAGATTTTTTTTCCCAAGAGAGAGAAAGACCAATTTTTCCCAAAACTTCTGAGTTTTAAATTTTTTTTGGCTTCTTACACCCATGTTTTTGCCTCAGGGAGAAATCACTTTTTCCTGTCACTTGGACTTAGCATTTTAACTGTCCCCAGGCCAAAAGCTTCCATAGGAAACTTTTTTCTGTGGGATAAGCTCAAAGAAGAGTTTTTTTTACTACCCATAAAGCTCAAAGAAAGATTTTTTCCCAGTTTGCATTCATAGCCCCAAAGTTAGAAAATTGAAGAGTTTTTCTGTCTAGTTGCCTTACTTACCTTAAATACTTTTTTTTACATGGCATTACACTTTTAAGTTTTTCCTACACTATATTACTACTCTATACCTTATACTTATTTTTCACAGATAGAAATTTTGAAAGAGCTAGAAGATAGAAATCTTTTTTTCATTATATCAATTTATAATTTATTACTATATATTGCTTATATTAACTTTTTCTCATTTTTCTTAAGAAATTTTCTACTCACTCTACATACCACCCACAGATACCATCTCCTCCCTCTTCCCACTTCCCCAGCCCTCCCTTCCAAGCCACTCCACATCCCCCTGTTGTGCCCAGATCGTGACCCCCAGAGAGACCACCAAAGACGAGCATGCCGGAATGCAAAAGCAAGGTTTAATTCTGGATATCCAAAAGCAATATAAGCCTAGGCAGGGACTTCGTCCAATACATCCAACACAGTGGAGGCCGGAGGAAGCGTCCACCTGTCTGCAAGCTCAGGTTTTAAAGGGAAAAGTCACAAGGTTACATCATTTAGGGGTGCTAGTATGGATACAATTCTGATTGGCTCGCTTCTAGGGATTTCTAGAAATTACTTCTATGGGAGTGGTTGCCCGCCACCATTCTCATTGGCTGCCCTCAGGTGGGGGCATTTCTGTGGTCAGTTACCCTGGAAACCAGGGAGAGGACATTCCATAGTCTGGCAGGCATTACCTCGTGACTATCTTGTTACTCTGTACTTTTACACTTCCTGGTTTCTGGAATCTGAACTGACTGGTTTCAGTAACTAATGGCCTATTCCTAAAAGGAGAAATCTTAGGCCTTAGTTTTTGGGTGAAAGCATTTGGTCTTATTTCTAAGATGGCTCATTTTGGTCTCACACCCCAAATCAAGGTCTCCCATGGAGAGTCAGCAGAGCCTGGCACACTGAGCCTAGGCAGGTCCAAGCCCCTCCCCACTGCACCAAGGCTGAGCAAGACATCACACCACAGGCACTGGGCTCCCAGAAGCCTGCCCATGCACCAGGGATGAATCCATTCCCCTGTCTGGGTGCCCCCAAACAGTTTGAGCCAAACAACCATCTTCTGTATCCAGAGGGCCTAGTCCAGTCCCATGGGGGCTCCACAGCCACTAGTCTACAGTTCATGGGTTTCCACTAGTGTGGTACATCATCTCTGCCCATCCTCCTATCATGATCTCAACGTCCCTTGCCTGTAGTATCTCTCCTCTCTCTCATCGAGTGGATTCCTGGAGCTCAGCCTGGTGCCTGGCTGTGGATCTCTGCATCTGCCTCCATCAGTCACTGGACAAAGGCTCTATGATGATAGTTAGGGTATTCACTAGACAGGTTACCAGAGTAGACCAGTTCAGGCACCCTCTAGACCACTGCCAACATTCCCAGGTGGGGTCACCCTTGTGGATTCCTGAGAGCCTCCCTGGCACCCTGCCTACAAGATAGAAATCTTTATAGAGGAGATTTTTGAGCTGCAGCATTGTACATCCTTCCAGTCCATTTTTTTCTTTTCTCTTGAGGATAAAACCCCCTGCCTATATCTATATCATCTATATCTATATCTATATCTATATCTATATCTATATCATATATATATATATATATATATATATATATATATATATTCCATTAAACACCGGACATGTCCCTTTTTCCACTGGCAGGGCCTGACTCGCACTTTAACCAGAAACTCTGTATTAAAACTTATTTTTCCTTTGTCTTTAGTCCCTGTTCATTTGTCTTTAGTCCCTTCCTCCCCCCCCCTTTTTTAGTCCCTGTTCATGGCACCATTCTGCAGGGCATTTATCCACCAACCCCACAGTTCCCCAGAGTTTTCTTGAATGTGAGCAGTAGGAAATATTAGAAGGATCTAGATTGTGGAGATAAACAGATAGAAAATACAAGATAGCTTCCAGAGGACCTGGAACCTATTCCAATGGGCCCTGACTGTCTCTGCCCCAGGGTATTTATAGAAACACCAAGGGGTGGAGCAAAAGACTGAGTGCAGCACAGCCAAGTGCAGACCATCTCAGACATCTGCACTCAGGCCCTTGGTCCTAATCATCCTCTCTATGAGGACCTGCTGGGTAAAGGCACACGGAACCTGAAAACGAACCTTTACAAATAATACAAAATACCTTGGGGTAACTCTAACTAAACAAGTGAAAGACCTATGACAAGAATTTTAAGTCTCTGAAGAAAGAAATTGAAGAAGATATCAGAAAATGGAAAGATCTCCCATGCTCATGGATAGGAAGGATTAACATAGTAAAAATAGCAATCTTATCAAAAGCAATCTACAGATTCAATGCAATCCCCATCAAAATCCCAACACAGTTCCTTTATTTTATAGGATTGTTTTGGATATCCTGGGTTTTTTGTTTTTCCATATGAAGTTGAGTATTCTTTCAAGTTCTGTGAAAGAGCAATACTCTCCCCCTCTCTCTCTTTCTCTCTCCCTCTTCCCCTCTCCCTCTCTATGTCTCCCCCACCTCTCTCCCTCTCTCTCCCTCTCTCCCTCCCTCTCCTCTCTCACTCTTCCCCTTTCCCTCTTCCCACCTCTCTTCCTCTCTCTGTCCTGCTCTGCTTCTCTCACAGCCAGTTCCTGTCTGCTGGCTATTTTCAGTCTGCTTCTTTCTCTTTCTGCTCTGAACCCTTCCGGATGCCTCTGCTGCTTCTCTCTCTCTCTCTCTCTCTCTCTCTCTCTCTCTCTCTCTCTCTCTTTCTCTCGTCTACAATAAAAACCTTCCCCTTACCTATACAATGGAGTGATTATAGAGTCAGTTTATCTAATGCCAAGAAACAGTTTAAAATTTTTTGCATAGTGTATTTTAATTGAAATTAACAACAACATGTGTACAGAGTTCAATAAATAGAATGTCCTCTTTCAGAGAATTATTTTTCTTTTGAATTTCTGTATGTTTTAAAATTCTTGCTAATATAGATATCAATTTGACTGCTTCAGAGGACTGTCAATCAACTGCAGCACCAACTAGAAAGAAAAGTAAAAGCAAGAATTACTAGCAGTATCACCAGGAACATCGGTGGCGTCATCGAGAGGATTATGGGCAGTAGCATCAGTGTCGATATTGGCATCATCTCATGCAGTATCATCAGCATCATTGTGTATAAGTAGGTGTGTGAATTGGAAGCTCCTTTTTTTGTTTTATGCTGCTTGTTTTGGAGTGTTTGTTTCCGAGATGATGCTATCCTCACAAGTCAGTGTATGGCCACAGAAAAGGCAGACACTGATTAATATTTAACAGTTAGATATCTCTGTATATGCTTAGCCACTCCAAAAACACAAGGTTATCACTGGGAGAGAAAATAATTCTCATTCCAGAATAGGAGACAACCATGAACTAACTAACATTATTTGGTCAGTTTTGGTGGACTGAACTGACTTTGTTACTTTTATATTATATATTTTCAATACAATTGGGGAAAAATTACTTTCTTCTGGTACCAAGTAAAGCCTATGTATCCTCATATAAAACATGGAATTTATTAGTCATAAGTACTAGTACCAAAGAGACTTAGTTTTCTGGGACAAAAATTATCTATTTAAACCACTGTGGACTAACTTACCCTGGCCCTCGTTCTTTTTACTGGAAGCTTCTTGGTAAGATCTGCAGACTACCCTTGTAGAATCTGGTGTATCTCCCATGTCATCAGACATAAACAACAGGAAGGACAGGCCTGTTGTTGGTGTTCATGCTTGGTCTGAAGTGGCCAGTTGGATGTGCAGTGTGAAAAGCTAGGTCAGCGTCCTTAGCAGGATCCTTAGTGTCACTGGGACCACAAAGAGGAGCAGACTCTGGATCAATACTGAGCTTGTCAAGAGCCAGGTCAGCATTGTGAGGAGGGTCCCTGGTGTCGCCAGCGCGGTGACCAGGAGCAATCTCAGGGTCAGTGCTGACAGCCAAAGCAACTGGATGGGCCAGTTCAGCCGTGAAAGCCTTGTCCATGTCACCCACGTCACCCGCATCACCAGGGCAGGCAGCAGGAGCTGGTTCAACGTGTGCGGTAGCCCGCAGTGCAGCAATTCTGTGCTCAAAAGAGTTCAAACGGGGCACATGCAGATACCCTGGCTTCTTTTCTTTAACCTTTAAAAAATATTGAGATGTTACTTTTCATTAAAAATTAATATTACAGTCTTGATTTTAGTCCCCAAATGTTTGTTTTTTTAGTCTATTTTTATCACTACAGTCACTGATATCCTGTAACCTCTGCTTCCTTTCTGCTTGAGTAAAAGGCCCAGGGTTTTCAGAGACCTCAAAAGGGAACCTGCTCAGATTTATGCCTTTCTTCCTCTGCTCTTTGCTACCTAACATCATCATTCCCTGTATAATGGGGAGATATAAAAATAAAATGGCAAAATGTGTCCTCTCCAAATGTTATGACCTGGGTTTTACATTCCAGCCAGATTAATAGATTAATAGAATGTGACAATGAGGAGCTTCGGGAATGAAAGGAACCTCTGCCTTCTCTACTACATAGTCCTTTCCCCATGGCCTTTCACAATTGTTCATTGGGATCCTGAGATAGCAAAACAGTGAAAGTGACCTGAACATACATGAACAAAGTGTGTCAGTACCCATAGCAGTGGGGAGCTGCTGAGTTGCAAGTGTGGGTTCTGGAGACGCCTTCTGACCTCTTACTCCTTAACCATGACTGTTATATGTGTGAGCAATGGCCTATTCCAGCATTACTGTGGTGGCTTGAATGAGTCCCCATACACTCAAACATTTGGATGCTTGGTCCCCAGTGGGTGGAACTATTTTGGAATGATTAGGAGGTGTGGCCTTGTTGGAGGAGATGTTTCACTGGGGGGTGGGCACACATGTGTGTGTGTATTCGTGTGCTTGTGTGTGTTATGCTGCTGCTGTGTGTGAAGACCAGAGAACAACTTTCAGGAGCTGGCTCTCTCCTTCCCTGGGTGAAGCAGGGTCTCTCACTGCTTCTGTTACTCTGTGTTCCAGTCTGGCTGGCTTGTGAGTTTCAGAGCTGCTCTGTGCTCTCAGCCTCCTCTGTGGATTTCGGGTTGCTGGGATTATATATGTCAGACACTTGCTACTTGTAGTGCTTCCTGGGATGGAACTCAGGTCATTAGACTTGCAAGACAAGTGCTCTGACCCTCTGAGCTGTGTTTCTGGCCCATATATGTATGTGAGTTTGTTTGTTATCGGTTCAGAATGAAAATGATAAAGAGAAAACCATGAACTTGGCATGAGAGCTTTCTCTTTTTTCAAAGCTGGGTGTCATCCATGTACACACCTGTGTCGTTATAACCTTGTATGACTCTACCTCTTTGCAGAGATGTCTGTTTGGCAATCTGTTAGCATGTGGTGGAGAACTGATAGTATCTATCTCAGTCTGTGACTTTATACTATTCATACTGCAATTAGCAGGTGGCTTCTGGGAAAGTCTTCTGTTAGTCTGGTTTTCGGTGTGTTTAAGAGTAGAAAAGTGATGTCTTTTTTCTTTCAGACACATGATTTATTTCTTTGAAGGAGGGAAACTATAGCCCTTTTGGTTTGCCAGACTCTGGCATGTCTAATATCTATTTGCAATTATTGCTATTGGAGTTCATATTCTAATCATTTGCTTATCAAAGATGTGGTTCCTTTCATGCCCACTCTAGCTCCTGCATAGTTATCATACTCAACACCATTGCCATTTACTTTCCACTTCATCATAAAAATTCTACATTAGTGTTAAATTCTTCTAATTGTATTAAGTATGTTAACTTCCTAGGTTGTTACTCTTACAGTCTAATGAATTTTCACTTAAATCTTAGAAGATGACTGGAAAGTGAACGTATGTGATGAAGAACATAAGAATGATTTGAGAACATTTTCAAGCTAGGTTTCTTTTGTCTGGAACAATCCACAGTATTGAAAAGACAAGCTGTCCAGAAGATACTATCTTATCTTACAGTAAAATACTGTACTTTTCCACATGGTGGGAATTACCTTTGTGGATATTTCTCTTCTAGAGTCATCAGGTGCAGGCTCTTCCTTAGGATGAATAATAAGTTCAGCATTTTCAAGTTGTTCATAAACCATCTCCTTTACATTTTCTCTGATGTATTTTTTGAGGTGTTTGTACTGTAGTGCACTCTGCTGGTCTACTGTCACCTCATCTGTTTTCACAGAAGGCCATGACCATAAGGATGCACATTCAACATTGCACTTCTCCATTTCTTGTTCTTCAGTGATTTTCTATAGACAAGAAAACTGAGGGTTACTCTGATTGATTCAGACTCATGGGTTTTGTGTTTTGGTGCACTTGTATTCAAAATGGCTTTTTTTGTGTCCTTACATTTTATGGGATATGGGACCAGAAAAAAATAAGAAACTACATAATATTTAACAGGAATTTCTTTATTTATGATCAGCTACTCCAAAGTCACTAGACTATCAATAATATATGTAAATAATGTATAGCCTCAGCTTACATCGGAGAGAAACATGAGCCAACAAACTTAACCTAGTAAATGTTGATAAGAATGAACACATATTATTTCACACTTATTTATATATTTATGATTTTTTTTTCAAAACATGAATGACATGCATGGTTCTGGATCAGATATAAGCTCTCAGCTGCTGCTCCAGTGCCATGCCTACCTGCCTGCTGCCATGATCCCAGGCATGTTGGTCATGGATTTTCCTTCTGAAACTGTAAGCAAGCCCTCAACCAAATGCTTTCTTTGATAAGTTGCCTTGGTCATGTTGTCTTACAGCGGTAGAAAATTAACTACATATATAATCTATGTTAAGAGTCACGGGGTTGATTTTATGCCATTATTCCCTCTTCTGGTGTAGACACTGAAGACACCTAGAGACCAGGAGGCAGAGTTAATTCTCTAAAGTTGTCCTGAGTGATTGGTAATAGGAAACTACAAATTTAAGCTCTGGGAATGATATTTTTATTTCAAAATAACTTAATGCCTATTACTGACACATTGCTCATAACATCAATTGTTAGTCAGGAGGCTTAAATTTTAAGATACATGTGTCATTTGGGGACATTTTACAAACAGGTCAAAAAACATTTTCAGAGTAAAACTGACCTCAATTGTAACTATATTCTAAAAATCAAGCTTATCTGGAAGTTACTACAAATTCTAAGAGTTTGTTTTGTAAATTTCTATACTTCTGTACATTTTTTTGGTCTCTATACTAAATTTTTATGCAAATTATAAACCAGAGATAAAAAATGCAATGGTTTTTCAAGGAGAATTTAGATCCATATGGATTGTATTTAGAGCAATGAAGCTGTTAAGTCAGAGCACCTTGAAAAAGCAAGAATTATGAGAGGGATGTGATATCTGACGTATAACCTACTCAACTGTAACCACTACTAACCTGTTAAAGCTTACATATTCTCTTGTAAGAGCAGAATTTTTATAATATAAAGGAAGTAGAAGCTTGTTTTAGTGACAGGACTTCAAGCCACATTTCATGTTCATGGACAAAAGGCTCTAACACTGAGCCACATCCTGAATTCTAAATTCAATCCCATTTTCAAGACCTATCAATAATTTAAACCATCTCAATATAAGTCAGTACTAACCACCTTAAAACACTAAAGTCTTTGCTATGATGTATAACAAAGAGTTTTTAAGTTCTAATGTTTATAATGGCAAAGTAAGTGACATCAAGAAGTACAGTCAGGTCCTTAGCACATTGATGCACATGCATGCCTCATTTGTAGGGTACCAGTCTGTAACCCTGGATCCAATTCTTTAAGAGCAACTAAAAACCCTGATTGTTCATGAAATTTCTGGAAGTTTAACTTGTAGATGTAATTCTGAATGGTCTTATTAAATAAGAAACACAGAGCCAAATACAGTTAAAAGTTCAGAGATCAGAGAATACTAGCCAAGAGCTAAGACCACTTTCTTACCACCCAGTGCCGCTGTTGTCCTTCCCCTGAGAGGGACCTTCTTCCTGTGTGTCTGTATTTTTATTGCTTTTTTTCCTGCCTTCTCATTGGCTCTACACCCAACCACATGACTTTCTCATCACTGCCTGTCTATACAGACCTCCAGGTCTCTATGGTTGGTACTTGGATTAAAGGTGTGTGTCATCATGCTGGCTGTGTTCTTGAATATATAGACTCTGCCAGCCATGTGATTGGATTAAGGGCGTATGCTACCACTGCCAGACTTCTACTTCAAGGCTATGACCTCTGATCCCCAGGTAACTTTATTTATTAACATACAAATAAAATCACATTTCAGCACAAATAAAATATCACCATATTTCCCCTTTCTATTCTAATAAAAAAGGAAAATACTTATAACTAATATAAGAAAAACTATATACAATAAGTACAATAATTATATATAATATATACAGGCAATAAATACTTAAACAATGTCTAGTCCATTTGCATTTGACAAATTCAGCAAAAATATTGCATTATCTATTCTATTTTGGTGAGCCCAAAATGTACCTGATTCACTTTCTATCCTAACTTATATTACTAACAGAACTATCTTATAATGTCTTTCAAATTTATACACTTACACCTCTTTAGTGAGTTTCTTTTCTAAAATTCTTTTTTAAAATTTTTTATTTTATAATTTAATTTAATTTTATATATCAGCCACGTATTCCCTTGTCCTCCCCCTCCCATTCCTCCCCCCTCCCCGCTTCCCCCCAGCCCACCCCTCATTCCCATCTCCTCCAGGGCAAAGACTCCCTTGGGGATTCAGCTCAACCTGGTAGATTCAGTTCAGGTAGGTCCAGTCCCCTCCTCCCAGGCTGAGCAAAGTGTCCCTGCATAAGCCCCAGGTTCCAAACAGCCAGCTCATGCACTGAGGACAGGTCCCAGTCCCACTGCCTGGATGCCTTCCAAACAGTTCAAGCTAATCAACTGTCTCACTTATCCAGAGGGCCTGATCCAGTTGGGGGCTCCTCAGCTATTGGTTCATAGTTCATGTGTTTCCATTAGTTTGACTATTTGTCCCTGTGCTTTATCCAACCTTGGTTTCAACAATTCTCACACAATCCCTCCTCTTTCTCACCAATTGAAATACTGGAACTCCACCTGGCTGTGGAGCTTTGCATCCAATTCCCTCAGTCATTGGATGAGATTTCTAGCACAACAGTTAGGGTGTTTGGCCATCCTATCACCAAAGTAGGTCAGTTCGGGCTTTCTCTCGACCATTGCCAGTAATCTATTGTGGAGGTATCTTTGTGGATTTCTGGGGACCTCCCTAGCACTTTGCTTCTTCCTATTCCCATGTGGTCTTCATTTATCATAGTCTCATTCCTTGTTCTCCCTCTCTGTTCTTGATCCAGCTGGAATCTCCCACTCCCCTAAGCTCTCTTTCTCTCAAACCTTACCCTTCATTACTCCTACTCACGTCCAGGTTGTTCATGTAGATCTCATCTATTTCTCTGTCATTGGACGATCCCTGTGTCTTTCTTAGGGTCCTGTTTTCTGGGTAGCCTCCCTGGAGTTGTGAATAGCAGTCTAGTCATCTTTGTTTTATATCTAGTATCCTCCTATGACTGAGTACATACCATGTTTGTCTTTCTGAGTCTGGGTTACCTCACTCAGGATGATTTTTTCTAGATCCATCCATTTGCCTGCAAACCTCATGATGTCATTGTTTTTCTCTGCTGAGTAGTACTCCATTGTGTATATGTACCACATTTTATTTATCCATTCTTCAGTTGAAGGGCATCTAGGTTGTTTCCAGGTTCTGGCTATTACAAACAATGCTGACATGAACACAGCTGAGCAAGTGCCCTTGTGATATGATTGAGCATTCCTTGGGAATATGCCCAAGAGTGGTATTGCTGGATCTTGGGGGAGATTGATTTCCAATTTTCTAAGGAAGCGCCATATTGATTTCCAAAGTGGCTGTACAATCTTGCATTCCCACCAGCAGTGGAGAGTTTGCCTTGCTCCATATCCTCTCCAGCATAAGCTGTCTTCAGTGTTTTTGATCTTAGCCTTTCTGACAGGTGTAAGGTGGTAGGTATCTCAGAGTCATTTTGATCTGCATTTCCCTGATTATTAGGAATGTTGAGCAATTCCTTAAATGTCTTTCAGCCATTTGAGCTTCCTCTGTTGAGAATTCTGTTTAGTTCTATGGCCCATTTCTTAATTGGACTGTTGGGCATTTTGATGTCTAATTTCTTGAGTACTTTATATATTCTGGATATCAGTCCTCTGTCAGATGTGGGGTTGGTGAAGACCTTTTCCCATTCTGTAGGCTGTCACTTTGTCTTCTTGACCATATCCTTTGCTCTACAAAAGCTTCTCAGTTTCAAGAGGTCCCATTGATAAATTGTTTTTCTCAGAGTCTGTGCTACTGGTGTTACATTTAGGAAGTGATCTCCTATGCCAATGTGTTCAAGACTACTTCCTACTTTCTCTTCTATCAGGTTCAGATCAACTGGATTTATGTTGAGGTCTTTGATCCACTTGGATTTAAGTTTTGGGCATGGTGACAGATATGGATCTATTTGCAGCCTTCTACACATTGACATCCAGTATGCCAGCAACATTTGTTGAAGGTGCTTTCTTTTTTCCATTGTACAGTTTTAGCTTCTTTGTCAAAAAATATATGTTCATAGGTGTGCGGATTAATGTCAGGGTCTTCAATTAGATTTCATTGGTCCACATGTCAGTTTTATGCCAGTACCAAGCTATTTTTATTACTGTAGCTCTATAGTAAAGCTTGAGGTCAGGGATCATGATGCCTCCAGAGGTTGTTTTATTGTACAGGAATCTTTTGGTTATGCTGGGTTTTTTTGTTTTTCCATATGAAGTTGAGTATTGTTCTTTCCAAGTCTGTGAAGAATTGTTTTGGGATTTTGATGGTGATTGCATTGAATCTGTAGATTGCTTTTGGTAAGATTGCCATTCTTATTATGTTGATTCTTCCTATCCATGAGCATGGGAGATCTTTCCATTTTCTGACATCTACTTCAATTTCTTTTTTTCAGGGATTTAAAGTTCTTGTCATATAGGTCCTCCCTTGCTTAGTTAGTGTTACCCCAAGGTATTTTCTATCATTTGTGGCTATTGTAAAGGGTGATGTATCTCTGGAACACTATAACTACGAATTTTCAACTAACTATAACTAAAACTATCTAATCTTCAACTCCCCCAGATACCCAAGAAGAAAATAGTATTACCTGAAAAAACAGGAAGCACAAACAAGTGACTTACAAAAAATTGTGAGTTGACAGAAACAGCCAGCTGCCTGGGCAGTCACCCAAGGTTTCTCTGCAACATTGGGGGCATTATCTTCAGCCTATAGGCTTAGCATATCCAATAGACTCATTTGTGAAATAGGATGTACACAAGGCCAACAGTTCAACCTCACATTTGGTGGGAGTAATCCATGTACCAGGAACACCTGAATTCCACTAGTGTCCTGTCTTGATTCAGGATTTTAAATTCTGGAAATTGCTCATTTTTTTAATTCAGCTGTCCATTCTTCTTGGCTTGTGTGGCTTCATCTCGGCATCCTGTTCTTCTCTGCATCCCATTCTTCTCAGCTTGTGTGTAGCTTTAACTCTGTTATTAAATGTCAGTCTACCATTGAGAGGTTAGACTCTGTCAGCTTAGTTACTCTTTCAAGAATAACTGTTTCAGCTACTGTTCCACTGCACACCAGAAGCCATTGGTCCACTGCCTGTTCAGCTGCCTTCGAAGAAAAGGGCACTGTACCTTTTCTGGATTGCAAAGGCCACTTCAGGGATGGTGCCATATTGTCCTGGCCTCAGAGGATGCTTGTTGCTAAAGCCACCACACTTGTCTTGGCAAAAATCGGAAGTCCTTTGTTTCGTGTCCTGTCTGTCTATTTTGTCCTGTCTGTCCATTTTGTCCTGTTGATTCAAGGATACTTTGTTGTCCAGGGGCTAACATTTGCCACAATGAAAGTTAACTCCATATGCAGTTTCTTCAATGCCCATATTTTCTCTGAAGTAGATTGGTACTGCCAGGAGCTGACATGTCTCATAGTCATAAAAAAGGAAAAATTTCTAAGTTATTAAAACTTTTTATATTCCATAGTCTGTAAATCTCTGAAGGGTTTGAAGATGACCTGTCTATCTAAAATATATCTGCTCAATCTTGAAAAGACACCTAATATGACTACCAGTTTGAGTGTAATGTCTAGCTACTAACTTTCATTTCTTTATATCCTAATAGTTGGTAATAATAACACTGAAGGATTAGCAAATTGCATTACATTGTTAAATGAATTATATGAGAACAATATCTTGAACAAGATTAGAAATATTTGTATGGCATTTTCTAACAATATCAATCTCAATATATATAATTTGTATACAATATACAAAAGTCCAATCCAAGGATGACTGGGCTGCTACTCACATCACCAGTGAGGCTCCCTGGAAAACAGGACCCCAAGAAAGACACGAGGATCACACAATGATGGAGAAATGGCTGAGATCTACATGAACAACCTGGACATGAGTGGGAACAATGAAGGACGAGGGTCGAGGAAAAGAGAGTGGGAGATCCCAGCTTGATCAAGAACTCTCTGGGAGAACAAGGAATAGGAAACCATGGTAAATGAAGACCACATGAGAAAAGGAAGAAACAGAGCTAAAGAGGCCCACAGAAATCCACAAAGATACCCCCACAAAAGACTGCTGGCAATGGCCGAGAGACAGCCGGGACTGACCTATTCTGGTGATGGGATGGCCAAACACCCTAATAGTTGTGCCAGAAACCCCATCCAAGGACTGAGGAATCTGGATGCAGACATCCACAGCTAGGTCCCAGGTGGAGCACTGGGAGAATAATTAGCGAGAAAGAGGAGGGTTTGTATGAGCAAGAATTGTTGAAACCAAGGTTGGATAAAGCACAGGGACAAATAGCCAAACGAATGGAAACACATGAACTATGAACCAAAGGCTGAGGGCCCCAACTGGAGCAGGCCCTCTGAATAGGTGAGACAGTTGATTGTCTTGATCTGTTTGGGAGGCATCTAGGTAGTGGTACCAGGTCCTGTGCTCATTGCATGAGTTAGCTGTTTGAAACCTGGGACTTATGCAGGGACGCTTGGCTCAATCTGGGAGGAGGGGACTGCATCTGCCTGGACTGAGTCTACCAGGTCGATCTCAGTCCTGGGGGAGGCTTTTCCCTGGAGAAGGTGGGAATGGGGGTTGGGCTGGGGGGGAAGGGGAGGGGGCAGGAAGGGGGAGAACTAGGGAATCTGTGGCTGTAGAATTGAATAGTATTGTAAAATAAAATAAAAGGAAAAAAAAAGAAAAATGTCCAATCCAATATAAAGTATTTAAAACTAGTAATTGTCTTTTAAAAGTAGATTCATAATCTATCTTTTTATCTATATTGTATCTATATCTTCTTTTTACTTTTCAGAGTAGATTCAATAATCTACCCTCTATTCTATCATTTCCATATATCATCTTTTTAAATAAGAACCTTAAATCTAATCTCCTTTGCTTAGCCCTTTTCCTTACCCTTAACAACAACTTGTAACCAATCCTTCTAAACAATGAAAATCATCCCAAAACCCATTAAAAGACCAAAAAACCACCCCCCACACCACCTCTTTGGGAATGTGTGCATCATATTCTTAAAATTGCTTCCTGCTGGATATGGCCAAAAGCATCTTTATTCTGAAAAGAAAAATTTTGGGTTAATTGTCAAATTCTAGGAAAGGTAGATATATCCTTTGTTGTCCAGTCTGAGCATAATGCCAAAGTTCAGGGCTTATCTCAAGTCTTGTTCAAGTAAGTAGTCTTTGAAACTGGATCATCTCAGCTAGCAATCTCAAAATTGCTCTGAGCACATTGTAGACCAAAGCTGATCTGTAGATAATGTTTGTCAGCTTAGTGGTATTATTATTGTCCACGTGGAATTATTGTTGTTGTGGGGCCCCATCATCTTCCTGGAGACTTCAAATTTGATGTTAAGCCTAGCCATGATTTCCTGCAGAAAACTGATAAAGACTTGAACACAAAGACATATATATGTAGGCAGCTAATTAAAGCCTTTTTTCTAGAATTAGTACTCTATATGACCATTAATATCTTAACAAAGTTTAATATATATATTAATCTTGTGAATTTTGATATAAAATTCATAATTTAAAAAAAGTTTAAAGAATCAGAATAGAATCAAAGAATTGAGATTAGTAGTAATAGAATAGTCCCTTAATTTTTTTGTTTGTTTGTTTGTTTTCTCCTGTCCCACATCAGAAGATGGTTCTTTCTTCTGGCATGATACAGGGAGTTTGCATTTCCTTTTAACAACATGCTTGGGTTTAAAGAAGAAGAGAGCCATTCTCCAACTCCAAAGCCAGCTTTAAATTCTTGGGACTACAAGAAGACCAATAGTATTAAATGTCTCTAGAGAAGAGCAGAAAGAAACATTTAGGAAGACTTATGAAATTTTACAGATGATATACCAATAGGCCACTTTACTCTTTTTCTTGGGACATTTTTTTTAGATGATTTGTCCTTTTTCTTCAGTTGTCTCATTTGTCCAGTGTTCTTCAGATTCCTTAGCCTTCATTCTCCTGAAAAACAAAAACAAAAACCTTTCCCCAAGACTAACTTTGGGGAGGTTCCTTTTTGGCAAGTTATATCTGATTAATTGAAAAGGCATGTGTTAATGGTATAAGTTAGTTTAAATTGGATGGTCATGCTGGTTGATGAACTATCACCTCTTCTAAGTAAGAGGTCTCTCTTGTTTAAATCGAACTTTTATCAATTTTGATGTTATCCACAGCTTATCTTCTCCTATAGAAACAAAAGCAAAACCTCTTGCAATGTTTCAGTTTGTGGAAGGAACTAAGTGGTACCAGCTGTTGCCTGCACCCAGTCCTATCATGTCAGTGGTTTCCAATAGCTTGTGTACAAAGAAAGCATTTATGTGTGAATTTTTCTTTCTGTAGTATTATTTTTATTAAAATGCTAGAATATAGATAAAAGGGTTCAAACAATCTGTTTCTAACTCGTTAATTTATCCCTTATTCACAATGAGTTTCCCAGACTGTTGTTAAATGGACAATTGATTGCATAGGATGAGTGAAGTTAAATTACTAAATGGAGTCTTACTGCTGCTCTTTAAACTGTATATAAGCTGCATGGATCTCAGTGCAGAACACTGCAACACTAATGATGTCAGGGTTGTGAGTTTAATAGACATGTTGAGATAGGATACAGCCTAGCTTCAATTAAAACAAAACAAAACAAAAACAATACAAAAAACCTGATTATCTGAGGTCACTGTGTTGTTGGCCAGAATGAAAATAAAGGGTCAAGAAATCCTTAAGGGGCCAGACTCCATTCATTAAAAGAACACCCATTGGAAAATTTCAACAGCTCTTATAAATGTCTGCAAATGACTAATAGCTGTAAGGAAAACAATGTTATACTCAAAGCAAATGTCAATGCAAAATAATATTTGTATTAACTTCTTCAACATGGAAAAAGAAAGGCTGACAAAGGGGGAATTACATGGGATAGATATGGAAATCAGACCTCCATTATGAAATCTAATTTCTTCCAGAGATGCCTTAAGTAGCTGAGATCTGGGAGTCCCCATACTGTACTGATCACTGGTTCATATCTAGTGTCAGAGGCTGGAGGGATATTTTTACATAAATATCTTAACATGTCTATGCCCAGTTCCTATGAGATGTTGTATGCTATACAATCTTTTGTGTCTGTCCTCTTTCACTTAGCATTTTGAACTATTGATACCCTCCTGGCTATATGCAACATAATCTGCTGGGGAAAAGCCATCAAGAGTCTCACCCAGCCCTGAATCCTGTGAATTGAGATAATGACCAGCATGGCAAGATAGGACCATGCTGCAGTAGACAGCTTCACCCTATGTAGTACACAGATGTTAAAATATATACATATATTCATATAAGTGAAGTTTAATGGTGTTACTATATAATAGGGATCAGTTTTTCTCCCAGACACCATAGTCTATCAAAAAGTTCAGTGCTAGGCATAGGCAATGCTTTTTTCAGTCCCATATATATCCTCCCTCCCCAAATTAGGATATAATGTGGTGGTTCTTGATTAATCTTCAAAACTCAATGGTATGAGTCTTTTGCTGAAGATGTTATGTACTTGAGTCATAGAACATGGAGAACTCAATCTGGTACTAACCTGGAAGCTTCATTCCTCTGGGCTAGCTTTCAAGGTATTAGAAGGTGGTTTTCACACTACCAGAGAGGAAAGATCATCAACAGTCTTAACCAGCTGTCAACCCTGTGAGCTACAATAACCACCAGCCTGGCAAGCCATGCACACGGGTGCAGTAATGGTATGAATTCTGTGGGAGTAACCAACCACTTTCTCGCTGGATTTAAAAGTTCCACAAAGACTTATAGCTGATACTGTTGACAGGGCCAAACACCCACAGCTGGGTAGAGCATAGGCCCTAGGGGAGATCCTGCTATTATCTTGCTATATTGAACTCTCTCCTGAGTTTTAACTTTAGACACATAGAATATTGCATGTCTCAACCACTGTTAGAAAAGATTCTCTTTTTTTTTTTTTTTTTTTTTTTTTGGTTTTTTCGAGACAGGGTTTCTCTGTGTAGCTTTGCGCCTTTTTCCTGGAGCTCACTTGGTAGCCCAGGCTGGCCTCGAACTCACAAAGATCCGACTGCCTCTGCCTCCCAAGTGCTGGGATTAAAGGCGTGCGCCACCAAGCCCGGCTAGAAAAGATTCTCTTTACAGTAGACAATAATTATTAGATACCTACAACCCCAGTTTGTCAGTGTACACAGGATAAGGGCCTGTGGAGCACTCAGCTTTCCATGACACAGCTATATCACACCCTCAAATCTCTGGGCTTAGGAAGCTATCAGAAGAAGGGGGAGGAAATAGATTGTAAGATCCATAGGTAGTGGATGTCCACAACAAAACAGTATTTGCTAGCTGAGACAGGGTTGCTGCACAATTAACTCACAGAAACTTTAACTGCATGCAACAGACAAAATCTGGCCAACCGACATCCCAGCATTAATGAGGGAGGGGCTCATGAAGTCCCACCCTGTGAGGAGCTATTGAAAGCTGATGGATGCTGAGGAAGGAGACTCAGTTTTCTTCAGGGATGCAGCATGCTGAGGCTATCCACAGTCCAGTAACTTTCTTACATCCTTGTACACTATTTGCACTCTGTTGTCTTTTTAAAGAAAACATGAATTTGGGGAGGAATAGTGTTGGTGACATATAGGGAAGATTTGGATGGTTGTAAACTGTGGTGAATTTGATCAAAAATTGTTATATGTATGTATAACATTTTTAAACATTAAAATAAAATAAATAAATTTTAAAAGTAAATATATTCTCTCTATCAATAGAAACAGGGAACAAACACAGTACTTGGTGGTGGGTCTATGAAGAATGGTTGGAGCCCAGAACTCCTCCTATATCAATATTTCAAAACAATTTACCTGGTGATATTAACTAAGGTGGATACAACAGCTGACAGAATCAGATAAGAGCCAAACAAGTGTCAGGACTTTATCTTCAGTTTGTGATATAAAATTTGAGGTACTCAGAGGACTAGGAAGAAAGAACCAACTCAATAGAGTAGGGGGAGGTGGCCTTACTTGGAAAAAGTACATGGATTTGAGCAAATGAATATTTGTAAAATATACTTAAAAATATAAATCCAGGGCTGGGAGCCATGGCTGTCTGCTTCTGGGCCCGTCACTCTGTCTAGTGCAAAGATGGAACATGGTCTTTGTAGAGGCCATGGCCCGCTGGTTTGTTGGCAGAACTGGTCAGTGATCCTCAAAGGCAGCCATGGTAGAGCCACAGCCCACCTCCAGTGGCCTCATGGATGAGCTCACCCTCAGTTGCTGCTCAGATCTAGACCCCAGCACCAAGGGCTTTCTATTGCAGCAAACGATGCTGAGAACTAAGGACCCTAAGAAGTCCCTATTTTTTTGTTTTGTTTTGATTTTTGTTTTTTGTTTTTTGTTTTTCAAGACAGGGTTTCTCTGTGTAGCTTTGGAACCTTTCCTGGAACTCACTCTGTAGCCCACACTGGCCTCAAACTCACAGAGATCCGCCTACCTTTGCTTCCTGAGTGCTGAGACTAAAGGTGTGCGCCTCCACCGCCCGGCATCCCTGGATTTATATACTAGAGTTCTTGGTCTGATGCTACTCCAAAAGTTTGATTTTCCCTCTATTTTTGGCTTACAAAAATAAGAATGACATTCCTAAAGATAAGACTAAAAGAACAGCAAGGATGTTTTCTAGAAAAGCTACACTTGAGTTGACACACAACTGGGGCAGTGAGGATGATGAAACCCAGAGTTACCACAACAGCAACTCAGACCCTCGGGGGACTGGTCACATTGGGATTGCCATTCCTGATGTCTACGATGCCTGAAAAGATTTGAATAACCAGGAGTCACGTTTGTGAAGAAACCCAACGATGGTAAAATGAAAGGTCTGGCATTCATTCAAGATCCTGACGGCTACTGGGTTGAAATTCTGAATCCTAACAAAATAACAGAGATTACTTAGTTCTGTAAGAATTCTCTTCTGAGGTGTTGGTGACAGTGGGGACAAGAAACAGTGTGATACAAGATGCTAAGGCACCAGAAGCATTGAGAGCCAATGGATCTTTGCTCCGGTTCAAGTCATTCTGAAATCCTTTTCGTTATCCTGTTTCAGTGGTTTTTTTGAACCCCCCCCTCCTCTGTTTAGTCAACCTAATTTTCAAGTACCAGTTTATCTTATGACTTTGACAAACTTGTGTGACTTTGCTTTTTAGATAATAATTAGAATGATCCCCCTTCAGAGACTGCATTTGCCACCCTGTCTCTTAAGTACTACTCAAGTCTGGTTTTGATTCATCATTTAAAATTTTGTTTTAGGGCTGGAGAGATGGCTCAGCTGTTAAAGGCTAGGCTCACAACCAAAAATATAAAATTTTGTTTTAAATGTTTCTTTTGGAGGGGGCTGTTACCTTTTGGGGTTTCAATTCTTCAGAAATAACTTTTCATAATGGAAATTAAAGAATACTGAACAGAAATGAAACTTTATATGTACTTCAAGCAGTATAGTGTTTATTGTACAAAAGAGAAGGCACTCGAGAGCAATTATGAATCATGCTGAAAAGGACACTGACAGAAATACTAGTGTGTGTGTGTGTGTGTGTGTGTGTGTGTGTGTGTGTGTATTACTTTCAAAGTTCAAGGACAAACTTTACTGTTCTGCGAATGAGGAGAAGGAGGGGATATTACTGGGAACTTAGACAGCTGTGGTGATATATCATCATTGTCAGCAAACTTAGTTTGTCAACTAAGATATCTTAGAGGGAGAAATTAGTTAAAAGAAAATATTTTTTACCACATTAAAAAAAGGGGAAACATTTTTACAATGGAGAGAATTTGGTCTCTGTTTGATAACACATTAGGCAATCTGAAAATGGAACAATTAGATGAGAGGATAAGTAATGTTGATGGGATTTAAATAATATCAATTATGAATATTATTTGTTTGGTCATTTTTGGTTTAACATTAAAAAGTTTGGTTAATTTGAGTACCAAGATAAAAGTTTTAGAAAAACTTGTTAAAACAAATCATAGAGATATTCAGACCCAAACAGAAGAATTTCTGAGATAGGTGAACCTATCTCAGTGTTGAATTATATGGTTACAGAGATACAGCCTGTTTTCAAACAACCAATTTTAATCTACCCAGTAAGCTTACAGAGCTGCCAAATGCTCAAGGCTGTGTACAAGCTAAATGGACTCCAGTGGAAATGTTAGATATGAAGATACTTAAAGAAGCTATAGTCTCATATAGTATGCACTCTCCAATTTAAAGCAGATGTTAAACTTATGGTCAACTTATAATAGAATTATCCACCAGGAATGGAAAGATTTGGTTACAGCAATCCTAGAGACTAGTCCACAGTTACAGTGGAGAACATGGTAGAAAAGGAGGCTAAAACTATAGAACAATGATGTAGGGCTAGAGATATGAAAATTTCCCAAGATCAACTTCTTGGAGAAGGCAATTATGCTGATATACAAAGACAATATTTATGTGATAACCAAACCATAATTCTATGCCACATCGCAGCTGTGAATGTGTGGGACAGAATTGAAGAAGCAAGGAAGAAAATTGAGTCATTTACAAAAGTTATACAGAGCCCAAACAACTTTCACAGATTTCTTACGAAGGCTGTCTTCAGCAGTAAATAGAATGATACCAAATTCAGAAGCTAGACAGAAAATAATTGAATCTCTGGCTTTGGAAAATGCCATTGTAGCATGTAAAGGGGTAATTAGGCCATTAAAGGAAAGACCAACACCCTTGGAAGAATGCATCAGAGATACAATTAATATTGACTCTCATGACCATGGATACTTGGATATGAGAGGAGATTTCCAGAGGTCTGAAGAAAAAAAAATGTCCAATGCTTTAATTGTGGTAAACAAGGTAACCTAAAAAGGGACCATAACTAGGGCATTCCTAGAAACAATGTTTCTTCAAAGAACAATGGCAACAGAATGCCCCTCCCTTCTGGATTATAGAGAAGGTGTGGTAAAGGCAAACATTGGACTAACAAATGTAGATCAACAAGGGACAAACAAGGTAATCCTTTGCCTTTGCAGTCATGAAACTCCCTGTGGGGGCTCTCACAGGCCCCCATGGCAAATTCAGTTCAGTTGTTTCCTCCAAATGTAGAAAAAAAACCCTTCCCAGAGCAACTAAATAAACAAATGCCTATTATAAAAAAAAAAAAAACCATACTGCTCAGGATGATAGAACACCTATTGCAGAGAGAACAAAAAATTCAAGAGAAACCATAAAGTGAATTTTTTGGCAAACATCTATAAATGAACAAAGACCAAAATTAAAAATAGAAATAAATGACATTCTCATTGAAGTTCTTGTCAACACAGGTGCAGAAGTAACAATAATTGCATGAGAATCTTGGCATCCAAATTGGCCTCTTCAGGAGATAAATTTTTAGCTGTTAGGGATTGGAACATTATCTGAAGTGAAACAGAGCACAGATGGATAGGGCCAGAAGGACAGAGAGGGAAATTAAAGTCATATGTGATTAGTGTAGCTATGAATTTATGGGGCCATAATATATTACAACAATGGAATACCCAGATTAACATTCCTTCAACCTCAGAAACAAACCATAAACTAACATATGTTTCTGAGAAAAAATATTAGGAGGCATTATTATAAAGAACAGTCACCGGCCATCCAGATTGCACAACAACAAGGCACAACAACTGATAATCTTCCAAAGACACCAACAGCTCTACCTTTAAAATGGTTAGCAGGCAAGCCTGTATGGATTCAGCAATGCCTTTTAACAACAGAGAAACTGCAGGCCTTGGAATAGCTGGTACAAGAGCAGTTAAATGCTCAGCATACTGAAGAATCAACCAGCCCTTGGAATTCTCCTGTATTTGTTATGAAAAAGAAATCTGGTATGTGGAGAATGGTAATAGACCTAAGAGCAATTAACAAAATAATTCAGCCAATGGGCTCTCTATAATCTGGAATTCCTTTGCCTACTCTGTTACATAAAGGATGGCCTCTTATAGTTATTGATTTAAAAGACTGTTTCTTCTCAATACCCTTATCAGAGAAAGACTTGCCTTCATGGTGCCCACTTATAATAATTCTCAGCTGGTTAAGAGATGTCAGTGGGGGGTTCTCCTTCAGGGAATGTTAAATGGCCAAACCCTATGCCAATATTTTGTATGACAGC
Organism: Peromyscus leucopus; assembly: GCF_004664715.2. NCBI lineage: Eukaryota > Metazoa > Chordata > Mammalia > Rodentia > Cricetidae > Peromyscus > Peromyscus leucopus. The sequence continues at coordinate 53,761,630 of NC_051077.1, forward strand.
CACTGGAAGTAATATGTAAACAGTTTCCTAAATCTATAATTTATCATTATATTCACAACATTTTACTAGCTGATTCAAATGCAGACACCTTAGAAAGAATGTTTAAAGCAGAAAATTTTGCCTTGTTGGGGATTACAAATTGCTCCTGAAAAGATACAAAGAGGAGATTTTATTAATTCTTTATTATATATAATAGGTCTACAAAAATTAGACCCCAAAAGGTGCAAATTAGAAGAGATCAATTACAAACACTTAATGACTTTTGAAGATTATTTGGAGACATTTCCAGTCTATGGACTGCTGTCGGGGTAAAAAAAATAATAAAATGAGTAATTTGTTCAAAACCTTAGAGGGTGACAAGGACTTAAATAGTTCAATAGAATTATCAGCTGAACCTGAGAGAGAATTGGCTTTTGTGGAAAAGAAAATACAGGATGCACATGTGCTGTGGATATCACTCTATATAAATAAAACACTGATGGCCAGTGACTAGACAGGAAGTATAGACGGGACAAGGAGAGAGGAGAATTGGGGAAACAGGAAGAAGGAGGGAGAGACACTGCAGCCACCGCCAGGACAAGCAGCATGTAAAGATGCCAGTAAGCTACCAGCCACGTGGCAAGGTATAGATTTATAGAAATGGGTTAATTTAAGATATAAGAACAGTTAGCAAGAAGCCTGCCACAGCCATACAGTTTATAAGTAATATAAGCGTCTGAGTGATTATTTTATATGTGGATTGTGGGACTGCGGGGCTTGGTGGAACCTGGAGAGAAGCCCTCCAGCAACAATGTGGATCCAAAGCTTGATTGCATTTCGTTATTTTACCCTCTAAGCATTTTCCTAAAGGAATTTTAACGCAGAGGGAAGATATTATATTTCTGAAGAGGTCTTTACAAAACTAATCAAATAGCAAATGTCTGGCCCTAACACAGGAAAAGGCAGAATCACCCTCAATAACACATACTGCACACTGTTCTTTTCTGAAGCTGTCTCAAGGGGCGGTGAACAGATAACAAAGTTGGCTTGCTTTTTTCCTAGTAGCCTCAAACAGACCACCTTTCTAAAGACAGTTCTCCAACATTAAGGAACCATATTGTGATATAAAACATGAAGACACTGTGGCATTTCAGACCGTTCAGTTCATACTTAAGGCACAATCTGGAGTCCTTCAGTGAAATAACCATTTATTCAAGGCCGTATAAGAACTGGGAGAGTGAGTCTCCTGGGACACAAGGCATTTTAGGTGGAGAATGACAGTGACCAGCAGCCTCCTGTCCCCAGGTGCCCACCTGTACCATGTGATAGCAGTGTGCTGAGAGCCTCATCAGTGTCCGCCTCCTCCTTGGGTTTCTCAGGAATCTAAATGTCTCTTCTGCACTCACTGGGAGCTGTGCTGGCAGGCGTTTCGCTGAAGGTAAATCCATGTTCTTAGGTAGAAGCTTCTACCCTTTCATTTCTCTCCCGGAGTTTGTCACTGGTACTTTAACTAGCACAGTAAAGAGCGTGGAACTGGAATGCTGGGCTTTCGGGTCAATGGCTGGGTCTCTCCCTGTAATATCACACACTAAAAAAGCTCTCCCTGACCTCTGTAATGCAACCCTGTGGGAGAGCGAAGACTCCTGCCCTGTCAGATTCCCTGTGAACTGTGAGGTCACACCCCAGCTACACCTTCATCTGGAAACTGCATCACCCGGCCTTAATATGAGGGGATGTGCCTAGGCTTACTGCAATGTGATATGCCATGTTTCATTGATATCCTTGGGAGGCCTGCCTTTCCCAAAGGGAAACAGAGGAAGTGTGGATCTAGGGGAGAGGGGAGGTGGGGGAAGGGGTTAGGAGGGAAGGAGGGAGGGGAAACTGAGGTCTGTATGTAATATATGAGAGAAGAATAAAAAAGATTTTTCTATTATATAAAAAAAGATTTTTCTATATCCTGACAACAAGCCAAGGAAATCATAAGTAAATGTCTTGCTTGTTCCTTTTACAACCAAACTCCACTACCAGCAGGGTGTAACCCAAAAGGTACTCAGAGGAAGGAAATCTGGCAGATGGATGTGTTTCATTTTGCAGAATTTGGAAAACTGGAATATGTACATCATACCATTGATAATTATTCAGGATTTCAGGGGACAACTACTCTGAGTTGTGAAAAGGCTGATTTGGTAATCATGCATTTGCTAGAAGTTATGGCTATCATGGGTATACCTATACAAATTAAAACTGACAATGCTCCAGCATATGTCTCTGGTAAAATGAAACAGTTTTTTGCTTATTACAATATAAAGCATATTACAGGTATATCACATAATCCTACAGGCCAAGCAGTCATGGAAAGATCAACTCAAACTCTAAAGGATATGCTAAATAAACAGAAAGGGATAACAAAAAACCCCAGAAATAGATTACATAATGCTCTGTTAACTTTGAATTTTCTCAATGCTAATGAGAAATGAACAACAGCTGTGGAGAGACATTGTATAACAGAAAATACTACAGAATTAAATCAGCCTATATACTTTAAGGATGTGCTGACCTCAGAATGGAAACCAGGATATGTGTTACATTAGGGATGAGGTTTTACTTTTGTTCTACAGCAGAACAAAAGCTATGGATACCATCAAAATTGACAAAGGTCAATTTGAATAAGAGACCTCTTAATTAGAAGAGGTGACAGATCATCAACCAGTTTAAACTATTCATTCAGTTTAAACTAACTTATTCCACTAAAAAATGTTTTTCACTTAATCAGATATAACTTACCAAAAGGGAAACTCCCCAGAGTTAGGCTTGGGGAAGGGTTTTTGTTTTTGTCTTTTAGGAAAATGAAGGCATCCAGCTAAGGAATCTGAAGAACACTGGGCAAATGAGACATCTGAAGATAAAGGACAAATTATCCAGAAAGAAAATGTCTCAAGAAAAAGAGTAAATTGACCTATTGGTACATCACATATAAAATTTCAAAAGTCGTCCTAAATGTTTGTTTCTGCTGTCCTCTACAGACACTTAACACAAATGATCTTTATGTAGTCCTAGTTCAATTAAAAATTAAAGATGCCTTTGGAGTTGGAGAATGGCTTTCTCTTTCTCTGTACCTAAGCATGCTTGCTAAAAGAAAATGGGCTGGGTGGTGGTGGCGCATGCCTTTAATCCCAGCACTCAGGAGGCTGAGACAGGTGGATCTCTGTGAGTTTGAGGTCAGCCTGGTGTACAAAGTGAGATCCAGGACAGGCACCAAAACTACACAGAGAAATCCTGTCTTGAAAAAATTTTTAAAATTTTTAAAAAAGAAAATGAAAAATCTCTGTATCATGTCAGAAGAGCCATCTGATATGGGACAGAAGAAAACCAAAATTAATCTATTGCCACTAATCTCATAATTCTTTGGTTCTATTTAGATTCTTTAAAACATTTTTCAAGGCATGAATTTTATATCAAAATTTATAAGATTTACGTGTATATGTTTTTAAACTTTTGTCATAATATTAATGGTCATATAGAGTACTAACATTCCAGAAAAAAAGCTTCATCTAGCTGCTTCTACATGTTTTTGTGTTTGAGTCTCTATCAGTTTTCTGCAGGGAATTATGACCATGCCTAACAGCAAATCTGAAGTCTCCAAAAAGATGATGGGGCTCCACAACGATGATTCCATCAGGACAACGATAAACACCACCCAAAGATTGGCTTTGTACTACAAACTGCTCAGGACAATTTTGAGATGGCTAACTAAGATGATCCTGCCTCACAGACTACCCAAGCAAGGACTTGAGATAAGCCCTGCACTTTTGCATTACGTAGAGACTGGACAACAAATGGTACAGCTACCTCTCCCAGGATTTGACAATTAACCCAAAAAATTTTGTTTTCAGGATCCCCTAAAGATGCTTTTGCCCCCAGACAGCAGGAAGTAATTTTAAGAACATGACACCCACATTCCCAAGAGGTAGGGTGGGTGGGTTTTGGATAATAGTCATTGTTTAAGATGGTTGGTTACAAGCTGTTCATTATTAATGGTCAGGAAAATCATTAAACAAAGGAAATTATATTCAGGGTTCTTATTTGAAAAAAAGAGGATATAGATAAGAGATAGATTATTGAATCTTACTCTGAAAAAAGATGTAGAAAATATAAAATAAAGGGCAGATTATTGAATCTAATCTAAAAAGAAAAGAGAGAGAATATGGATATGAAAAGATAAAATGGTAGAATATTGAATTTTCTTTTAAAAGGCAACTACTAGTTTTAAATATTTTACATTGGATTGGATTTTTATATATTGTATAAAAATTGGTAATTTTTATGTTGATACAAATTTGAGATTGACTTTATTAGAAAATACTGTAAATATAATTCTAATCTTGTTCAAGGTATTGTACCTATACAGTTCATTTAACAATATAGTGCAATTTGCTAGTCCTTAAAAGTTATTATTATCAACTAATTAGGATATAAAGAAATGTAAGTTAGTAATTAGTCATTATAATCAAACTTGTAGTCATATTAGGTATGTTTCTAAGATCAAGCAGAGATATATTTTATATAGACAGGTCATCTTCAAACACTTCAGAGATCTGCAGACTATGGCATTTAAGATGTTTTAATAACATAGATTCTTTTTTTATGACTATGAGACATGTCTGCTCCTGGCAGCACCAATCTACTTCAGAGATGATGATGGGCATCAAAGAAACTCCATATGGAGTTTACTTTCATTGTGGCAAAAGTTAGCCACTGGACAAGAAAGTGCTCTCAAATTGACTACTGATAATATGCTGTCCAAAATGGACACAAAAGAAAGGACTGCCAAACCTTGCCAAGACAAGGTAGGGAGGCTCTTTAGAAAATCCTGCTTCACAGATGAGTGTGTCAGATATGCTAAGGCTGTAGGTTGAAGAATGGATGCCCCAACGTTGCAGAGAAACCTCGAGTGACTGTCCAGGCAGCTTGCTGTTTCTGTCATTTCTCACATTTTTTGGGAAGTTGCTTGTTTGCACTTCCTGTTTTACTAGGTTATTATTTCCTTCTTGGGTCTCTGAGCGAGTAAGATTAGATAGTTATAGTTTTCCTTGGTAACAATTTCAGAAAAGAAGCTCACTAAACAGGTGTAAAGTGTATAAGTTTGAAAGACAACAAAAGATAGTTTTTGGTTGGTAATACAAGTTAGGATAGAAAGTGAATTAAGTACATTTTGGACTCACCAAAATAGGATAGATAATGGAATATTTTTGCTGAATTTGCCAAATGCAAATGGAGTAGACATTGTTGATGTATTTATTGCTTGTATATATTGTATATAGTTATTGTACTTATTGTATATAGTTTTTCTGATATTAGTTATAACTTTTATTTTAGACAAAAAAGGGGAAATGTGGTGATACTTTATTTGTGCACCCCAATAAAACTTATTTGAAGATCAGAGGGAAAAGCCAGCCACTATAGTAAACACAGAGGTCATGCAATGGTAGCATACACCTTTAATCCTAGCATTTGGGAGGCAGATAGCTATCCGGATCTCTGTGAGTTCAAGGCCACACTGGGAACAGAGCCAGGTGTGGTGGCACATGCCTTTAATTGCAGTACTAACTATGGAGGTCTGGAGGTCTGTACAGACAGACAGGAAGTGATATAGCTGGGTGGAGAGAGGAAGTAAGAGGGCAGGGACAGAAAGGCATATAGGCATGAGTACAGGAAATAGGTCTCTCTCTTTTTGGCTGAGGATTTCTGGTGGTAAGAACATGGCTGGCTTCTTTCTGCTTCCCTGATCTCTCAGTTTTTACCCCAATATCTGGCTCCAGGTTTTTTTTTTATTAATAAGACTGCAGCACACTTCATGTGAATGAATACTGCAACTGCCATGTGAAAAAGCAAGCAGCTAGACATACAGACTAACCTGATTGTGTCATACTTTTTAGTTTTATCTAGCTGATGTCTCATTGGATCTTCTGTGTTAATCTTCTACTCTGAGATCTGCAGTGAGCTTGGCTTTGTGCCCTTTGCTCTCAGGCTTGACTTACCACAGTGAAAGAAGATAGACATCTATAGATTTAAAAAAAAGGCTGTTCTAGGTGACATTCTGTGTGAGGGAGGCTCCCATGAAGCTTCCCCACCCCAGAGGCCTATGAATTCACTTAGGATAAATTATTTCCTGTGGGAACTCAGATATCAGGAGTTAGCTCAGTGGTCTACCCTGCTGACTGACTGGTGATGGATTTCTAAGAGGCAACTTTGAAAGCTTTTGGTCTAGAGGATAAAACCCAATTTGAGATCAAACTACATTCAAGATTTCTGCAGGCTGTAGTGGCTGCTATCTGGATGGGTGATGTCAAATGTTACACTACTAGAAGCATTTTGTTTCTTTTTGGGATGGAATGGATTAATGTGATCAGTTTAAACAAATCATAGACTGAAATAAAACTTTAATGCTGTTTAATATGTAAAAAAATGTAAATCTACACAGAATTCTAAAATATTTAATTTCAAACACTAGACGAAGAAGAGCCAGGGGATCCAGTTATCCAGTGATGTATAACCACATGCTGTTTTATAGGAACCTCTGTCCTTTTAGTTTACTACAGTTAGGCACATGTCTAATATTGCATTCCTAGTTAATTATGTTTTGATTTATAATATACTCATTTGCACATCAAGCATGTTAGTTCCTTTCATCTCAAGTGTAACTACTCTAGAAGTCCTTTACCATCACCCCCATTATTATTATTATTATTTATTTTATGAGGATTCTCATTTGTATAAAAGCTTGTTAATATCTGATGTCATAGTCACAGTCTAATTTGTTTTCACTTAAACCTTTAAAGATCAGGTAGAATAATGCAGCTGGGGCTGAGGGTGTGAAGGAGTTGGGGGACCTGTACAAAGCTGGGGTTCTGCTCTCTGGACACTGCAGCACTGTGAACATGGGCTTGCAGATGCATCTTTGCTCTCAAATGAAATATACTGCTTCTCAAATTAGAATTACCTTTAATCTTGTTTTCTCCTTAGAGACACGAGGCAGTCCTTCTTCCTCGGGGCAAACATTTTTGTATTTTCCAAGCACATCACAAATTTTCACCTTTAAATCTTTTTTAATGAGTTCCTTTAGATGAAGGTACTGCAATTCACTGTACTCATGCTCCATTTCCTTCACTGTCTTGGTAGCAGGGTATTCTGAATATAAGGACTTAGTGTCATATTTCTTCCTTAGTTCTTGTTCTGTAGATATTTCCTGAAGATGAGAAGGTAGAATGATTTTGAAATGACTCTGTCCTTATATATTACAGTGTAGAGACAAAGAAAATGGAGCAACTAATTAATATTTATTAGTTAAATATCTTCATAAATTCTCTTCTATTTACACTATCACTAGCTATTGATAAGAAGTGAAACCAATTTATTCTCATCTAAAGTAGGAGAAAAACATGACCCAACATAGTTAACTTAGTATTGGTTACAGTGTTGATTACAATAACCACACTTTACTTGTTAAATCTTCACACAAATGATTACATGACTTTTAACATCACAACAGATGACTTTTGTAAGAGATAGTACTGTACACTACCTAGAAAGGTTAAGCCCCAACAGTACATTTGAGGCCTTTTTCTGTTTTTCAGTAAATAGCTAGTAGGCAAGCCTAAGTTACCAAGAACCAAAATCACTGAACACCATCAAAAAGAAAAACAAATTGCTAGATTTTACTTTACATTGTATACTGTGTAGTTTATAGTTATATGGCATAATGTATATTGTACATTAACAAATCATAGGGAAGAGAAACAAATATAATAATGTTGAAGGGACATTAGCTGGCAGGCACAACAAAGTTTAAATTGTACTTCAGATTATACCCTGTGAGAGTACCCTGCATACATGCAGACTGTCTGCACTGAGTCACGCTTTAACATGGTCTATATGATATAATGAACAAGGTGTTCGATGATCTTTACCAGTTTTGCTCAGTACATTAAAATAAATAAAATGCTATTACATGGATCCTAACATCATTAAATGAATCTGTTCTCTGCAGAAAGAGACACATGTGGAAGACAGAACTTGGTAACTGGTTGGGACTTTGAAGGAGGGCTGGAGTTCTCTGCAGAAAGAGACTCATGTGGAAGACAGAACTTGGTGACTGGTTGGGACTTTGAGGGAGGGCTGGAGTCCAGGTCTCCTCTACTTCAGTGTTTCGATACGATTCACCAGCTGCTATTTACTAGAATGGAGACAGCAGCAGACAGAGGAGTAGTCAGCCAAGACCCAGGGAATGGAGAAGGATATTTTCAGTTTGTAATATGAAATTTAGGCACACAGAGGCCTTGGGAGACAGAACTGCATGGGCAGCCAAGGAGGACATGACCCGTGAAAAAGCTTATGTATTCAAGAAGATAAACATCCATAAATATAATTTAGACTTAAAAATGCAAGCTTATACATAATTCTGAAATACTTAAATAAGAGTATCAAAGGTAGAAAATCCAGGGGATCCGGTTGTCCAGTGATATAGGGCTTTCCATTAGAATCACATGCTGTTTTTAAAGTCCCATGATTCCTATCTTTGAATTATTGAGACCATAGCCCTTTGATGTACTAGACTTAGGCACATGTCTAAGATTGAATTTCCAGGTCATTACATTTGGCTTATGATGTTATTTGCAGAGAAAGCATATTAGTTCTTTTCATTCAACTGAAAACCCTGTGAGGTCTTTATCATTTTTCTATATTATTATTATATAAGTAGTCTCTTCATTTATTTTAAAGTCATATTTGTTATATTTGTTGTAATCTAAATTTTTCACATAAGCTCAAGATGGGTGGGAAGTGTCCTGGGACTGGAGAAGTGTAGGGCATGTGCAAGGCTGAGGTCCTGTTGTTGAGATGCTCTCTACAGCCCACAGACAAGGGCTCACAGACGCCTCTCCTCCTCCAACTAAGTACATTGCTTTTAAAATTAGAAGTAATTACCCTTAGTTGTTTTCTTCCTTTAAGGATATGAGGTAGTTCTTTCTTCATACATGTATCACATTTATATTTTTCAAGTATTTCACAAAGTGCTTCTTTTAAATCTTCTTTGATGAGTTCATTTAGAGGCATACAGCGGGAATCACTCTGCCCATCAGTGACTTCCTCTTCAGTTTGCACCAAGGGCTTTTCTGAATGTGAAGGGGCACTGTCATGGTCACCTTCATGTTTTTTCTTTTTTATTTGTTCCAAAGATGTTCTCTGCAGGAGGAGAGATGGAAGGTTCATTTGCTTGGTTTCCTAGAAGTTTTTAAATTTTTTTTTATTTTTAGGTGCTTGTTTTCAAAATTACTTTATCTTCACAAGTCATAAGTTACAGACCCTAATAAAGTAAAAAAATGCTTAACACTTAACAGTTAAACTTCTTCATATATGTTTAGTCTGTCTCAAATCACTAGACTCTCATTAAGAACTGAAAACAAATTATGTTTTCCTAGAATTAACTAAAAATCATGAACCTGTGATTTTTGTGTCATTGTTTGGAATAAACTAATGGTGTGTCACATGTTCAAAACCATGAATTACATGATATTTTTTTTGAATTTTTTTATTTAGATGAGATTTAACATTTAAAAACAATTCTCACACCTAAATATTTGACCTCACCTACGTGTTTCCTCAGAGAACTTGTAATATTGCTCCCTAGGAGTGTTTATTAAACAATGATTCTCTTCCTCAAATTAATGATTATTATATCTCAAACTGATGACTATCTTAACTACACATATAAATGGAAGAAAATGATTTTTAAAGTATCATATAGGATTTTACTTCATGTAAATAACTAGCTTAAATATTTTTTAAATTTTAGCATGTTTACAGGATTTTTTTCTCTCTCTCTTTTTTGTTTTTTGTTTTTGACCTGCAGACACTCAGACCTAAATAAACACACAGACACTTATATTATTTAAACAATTGGGCCTAATGGCTCAGGCTTCTTGCTATCTAGTTTTTATATCTTTTTTTTTGAGACAGAGTTTCTCTGTGTAGCTTTGTGCCTCTCCTGGAACTCACTCTGTAGCCCAGACTGGGCTTGAACTCACAGAGATCCACCTGGCTCTGCCTCCCAAGTGCTGGGATTAAAGGCATGCGCCACCACCACCCGGCTAAGGATTTTTTCTCATAAATAACCTCTCAAGGGGGAAGATCATACATAAAAAATCATGTATGTATTAATTGACTTCAGCTCACAGACAGTAGGAAAAGAGCTATTTGGTGTATCAAATAGCTAGAGACACATGATTATATGGATTTGGCTGCTTCTCAGAAGGAGAAGCAGTTGATAATAAAGCTTTGGGGACAATAATTAATTAATAAAGCCATATACACCTGTTACACAGGGAGACATAGCTAAATTAACTAACAATAGAAATGGAAACTGAGCCGGGCGGTGGTGGCGCACGCCTTTAATCCCAGCACTCGGGAGGCAGAGGCAAGCGGATCTCTGTGAGTTCGAGGCCAGCCTGGACTACCAAGTGAGTCCCAGGAGAGGCGCAAAGCTACACAGAGAAACCCTGTCTCAAAAAACAAAAAAAAAAAAATGGAAACTGTAAGAAAGATCAAATGTGTTCTGCAAAAATAGTTCAGTATTGGTACAAAGCATTTTTAAAAGGCCAGGGAGGAGAGACAAACAAGTAGAACTCTCTGCCTAAAGGGCAGCAAGCAGCAGGCACAGTCAACAGGATTCATTTCAAACTACATGCTGTGGCCAGGCTACATCTCGTTCTAATGCAGCCTACTGTCCTCTTGCTGCAGTGAAATAAGTAATAGAGTGAAATTCTAATTTCAAAGGTTCCATTCTGGAAGGCGAGGTTCTCTTTCTAAGCATTGGGGTTGATTCAGGAACCTGTTCTGTCTGTCAGCAGAGAAAGGTTAAAATCACAGACCTTAGTTACCAGTTGGTACTCCGAGGGATGACTGGATCCCAGAACTTCCCAACTCTGATGTTTCTGTGCTATTGACTGGATTGGAGAAAACAACAAAGGACAGAGCAGAATGACAGCAGGAAAGTTTCAGGGAATGGTAAGAATTGATGCTGCCTGAAATTAAGACACCCAGGGGTTAATACACAGATCTATCAATTCATTAGAAGAGGAGGCAGCCTAACTTGGGAAAAGCAAACAACTTAAGAAGATAAACTTCTGGGTGGTGGTGGCACACACCTTTAATCCCAGCACTTAGGAAGCAGAGGCAGGCGGATCTCTGTGAGTTTGAGGCCAGCCTAGGCTACCAAGTGAGTTCCAGGAAAGGCTCAAAGTGACACAGAGAAACCCTGTCTGGAAAAACCAAATTTAAAGAAAGAAGATAAACATTTGTAAAGGATAATAAACCTATAATTATATATGCAAATATGCACAAAAGTCTGAAACAAAAGAGAAAAATAGCTTAGAATGCTGTGGGATGGTCTGTATGTCAAATGTGTTGCTCTGATTGGTCAATAAATAAAACACTGATTGGCAGGAAGTATAGGCGGTACTAACAGAGAGGAGAATTGAGAGAACAGGAGGCGGAGGGAGACACTGCCATCAGCCACCATGACAAGCAACATGTGAAGATGCTGGTAAGCCATGAGCCATGTGGCAAGGTATAGATTTATAGAAATGAATTAATTTAAGATGTAAGAACTAGATAGCTAGAAGCCTGAGCCATTAGGCCAAACAGTTAAATAATATAAGTGTCTGTGTGTTTATTTTATAAGTGGGCTGTCGTACTGCCGGGGCTTGGCAGGACTGGGAGAGAAACCTCTGCAGCTGCATTAGAACTTTCTAATACAGCTCTATAGTCTAACTATTCTTGTTAACATACAGTGTGGTTTTATTTCAGTCATGTGATTTATTTCTTTGAAATATGTAAACCAGTGTCTTTTCTTGACTTCAGCATGCATTTACTATGTAATTTCTAACTCTACTTTTGTTTATACACTTACCGCATGCATATCTGTTATTTTCCTGTCAACCATAACTACTCTCTGGTTTGTGATTATTCTCTATTTTATGTACTATTACAAGAATTGTGCTCATTTGTGTTAACAGCATGTTCACTTCCTGATCTATTGTTTTTATAGTTGAGTCACATGAACATCAGAAGATTACTAGCCACTGGATTCTTGGGACCAAGAACATGAGGGGCCAGGATATGATCAAGGTTGGGCACCTGACAGGGAAGTATCTGCAGTACTGCTGACTCAGGCAAACAGATGCATCTTTCACAGCCTGTCATTCAAACACAGTCCTTTCCAGTGAGAAAGACCTACCTGGAAGTCTGCAGTTCCCTTAGAAGCACCAGGTAGTGGCTCTTCTTTAGGACAAATGATAATTTTGGAACTTTTAACCTGTTGCCGAACCATCTCTTTTAAGTCCCTTCTAAAGAGTTCCTTCAGCTGCAGGTACTGCAGATTCCAGTGCTCCTGCTGTGTCTCCTTTATCTGCTCTTGCAGCCAGGCCATCTTCTCCATAAATATTTGTCTTAATTCCTTCTTGAGTAGTTCCCTAATTTCCTCTAGATCCTTTCTGAGGAGTTTCCTCATCCTTGCATGCCCTGTAGTCAATTGCTCCTTCACTAATTCCTTTATATCATTTCTGAGGAGTTCATTCAGTTGTGTGTGGTGCCAATCAGCTTGCTCCTTCATGTCCTCCTTCCTCCTGACCAAAGGAAGTCTTGAATGAACATGTGCATCTGTTCCATCACGTTTCTTCTTTCCTTCAGTCAATTCCTGTTGATGAGAAAAAGGATATTAGTTTGCTTGACTTTAGTCTCACATTTGTTGTTGTTGTTTGGGGATGCTTATTTTCAAAATGGCTTTGTCCTTACAGATTGTGGGGAGCAGATGGGGAAAGCAGGAAGCACATTTTAACAGTTCAGTTTCTTCAAAAGTTTGGCTACTCAAATCACTAGGCTATCATCAGCAGAAAAAACCATGAACCAACAAACTTGCTCAGTGTTAACTGAAATAAATATACCTTATTATAGGTTAAATTTGCCAAAAATAGACTTGCATGATTTTTAACATTGCAAAACAGTTCCTGAACAATGGGCTTTGTATTGTTAATCTTCGATGTCTAGTAGGGTCATTGTTGTCCTGTTATAAATAACTCCATTTTAACTGTTTTTATTTATGCATATGTATATGTATGTAAGGGTGTGTGTGTGTGTGTGTGTGTGTGTGTGTGTGTGTGTGTGTGTGTGTCCTTTAGCTGCTCTTTCTTCAGGGATACCTGGTTAAGTGTTGATTTTATCTCTCAGTACAGGCAGTAAAGACAATTAGAAACTGGGGTAGAACTGATTCTATAAACTTGACGTAAGTGTGAATGGTAATGAGACTACAAATTTCAGTTCTAGAGAATAAATTCTTTTTAAGTTATCCTAACATGCTGGTTATTATGGACACATTGGTCATAATGTCAATCACTTAGTCAGGAGGCTTAAGCTTATCATACATATAACATTAGCGGACATTATATGAGTGAGAGAGCACAAATTTTTCAGAATAAAATTTACCTCAATTGTAAAGACAGTTTAAGACAAGGTTTCACAGTAAATTACTAGATTTTAAGAGTTTATGTTTATTTTAATTTGTTTATGTACACATGTACCTGAATGTCTCCATGTGTGTGCTGAAGCTCTTGGAGGCCTGAATCAGGTATCAGATTCTGTGGAATTGGAATTACAGGTGGTTGTATGTCACTATGTAGGTGCTGGGAACTAAATTCAGGTCTTCTTGAAGAAATAGTAAGGGCTTTAAATTCTGAGCTATCTCCAGTCCTTTTAAAAATTAGGTTTATAGTTTTATGCCTTATAAAGTATTTCTAGAAAAATGTTAGGCAAAATATTAGAAATAAAGATAAAATGCTTTATGAAGGAAAATTCAGATATTATTGATATGGATTGCATATAGAATGATAAATTGACCAGGTTATGTGCACATTTCAGGCATGAGAGGAATATAATGTGTTTGACAATAATGTACCAAACTACAATCACTATATATGTTTCATGGAAATATGATTATAGTATAAATGAAGTACAAGAATTTTTTAGGGTTGGATTCAAACCCATTGTTTGATGCTAGGAAAGGATTCCAACACTGAGCAACATCCACTACCCTGTAAACAAAAGTTCTTACAATTACCAGTGTCTAATACCTAGTATACAATCCCATATTCAAGAATTAACATGTAATTTAAACTTTCTTAATATGAATTAATGTAAACCATCTGGAAAATACTAAAATTTTTATCACAGTGGATGACAGAGTGTTAAGTTTAGTTACTTATAGAGGGAGTAGATGACATTTGCTGTGATATAAAAGTCAAAGTAACTACACACATCAAGTCTTATCAACATGGCTGCCTAAACATGACCTGAACAAAAATGATATCAATAGACAGCTAACACAGAAGGGCAAAAGCTCACAGGGCCACACCTCTATATAAAGAACTATAGTTGTGGGCAATGCTAAGGAGTGGAGAGATGGTCTTCTCCAGGGAAGCACCTCCCTCAATGAATTATCTAATACCAGTGTGAAATTAATATTTCAGAAAATATCAATTGAAGAAAAAAGCACAAATTAGATTTTTAGCAAACCAATGCATTTGTGTGGCTCATATAAAAGGGAAGCCTTCTGCATAGACATTCATCAATGACATGGCTCAAAGCATACTGGATTCAATTCCTTATAGATAATTGAAAATCCGGATTGTTGGAGAAACCTCTGGAATTGTGATGTCTAAATTAATTTGTGTAAGTAACTACATGTATCCTCTCTGGGCCACGTATCTCTTTTGGTGACTTGATTTTGAAATAGTGTGTGCAAAGCAAATATATGCATGTGAAATATTTTCTTCTTTTAATATCCAGTTTTCTCAAAACAGCTGTCAGATGAGGCTGAGGTGATGGCCCGATGGATGTCTCTTTCTGCTGCTGTCATTAAAAAGCCTGACCAAAAGCAACATGCAAAGAAAGGAATTATTTGGCTTCTATACCCTGGGTCACAATCTATTGAAGGAAGTCAAGACAGAAACTCAAAGTAGGAACTTAAGAAGAAGCCATGGACCCCTTAGCTGCTTACTGGTTTGCTCCTCATGGCTTTCTCAGCATGTTTTCAGATATGACCCAAGACTGTCTGCCCAAGGGTATCACTGTACATCCTAAACTGGGTCCTTGCACATCAATAATTAAGCAAGAAAATGCCCCACACACTTGCCTACATGCAATCTGTTGGAGAGACTTTCCCAACTGAAGTTCCTCTTCAATGTCATGATGCTATTTACTTGATGGAGAAAACAAGTAATAGAGCAGAATGATGGGCAGGCAAGAATCAGGAAATGGTAAAAGCCAATGTCTTCAGCTTGTTACTCAAAATCTGAGGCACCCAGAAAACTTAGAAAGCACAACTGAGTATCAATGCACACATAGTGAAAGGTGCATATGGATTTAAAAAGCAAATATTTGCAAAATACAATAAACTTACACCTTCAAGATGAAAACTTATACAAATTCTGGATTATTTAATGTAAAAGCAAGGGAGAAACAGGCTTGAGTAGTCAACTATTTGCTGTGGGATGTCCAGTATGTTGTGAATAAATAAAATGCTGATTGGCCAGTAGCCAGGAAGGAAGTATAGGATAGGTGGGACAAACAGAGAGGAGAGGCTGGGAGGTGGAAGTCTGGGAGAGACGCCAGCCTGCCATCCAGGTATCAGCATGTAAAGGCAGCAGGTAAAGCCACGGAACACATGGCAACATATAGATGAACAAAAATGGGCTGAGTATAAGAGTAAGAACTAGACAATGGTAGGCCTGAGCTAATGGTCGAGCAGTTTGAATAATATAAGCATCTGTGTGTTTATTTTATAAGTGGGCTATGGGACCACCAGGGATTGTCAGGACCCAGAGAGAAAAACTCTAGCTGCAACTATTCAAGTAGATAAGTCAACAGTGGGGAAACTATGGTGCTATTTTCATTTCAGTCACATGATCCTGGAAGCCCGGACACCTGTGATTCACTAGACTTTGCCATGTGTCCACTGGATAACCCCCAGTTCCTTATATACGCTTCATTCTGGTACCACTTGCAGAGCCGCCATGCTGGTTCCTTTCATGTCAACTGTAACAACTCCTGGGCCTTTATTTTTACTATTATTTATTTTCACCGTAATTGTATGAATTTTCCTTATGGTGTTAAAAACATGTTTGCTTCTTAGTTTGTTATCTTTAGAGTCTAGTTTATTTTTGCTTAAACCTTAGATAATGACTGGCCAGTGTATTCCTGGGACTGAGAGCATGGGGGAAATGCAAGTTATTTTCATGATTTAGGTTTTGCTGTTGTTTGGAAAATATCTACCCTACTTTAGAGATGGGCAATCCAGATGCATCTTTTCCTACATGCTCAAATATATGCAATTTTCAGATCAGAGGGAACAGAATTACCTTTAAGTATGCTATCTCTTTGGGCTTACAGGGAATTGGCACTCTGTTAGAACAGATGTTACTTCCAGACTTTTCATACATTTTACGCATTTTCTTCTTGAAATCTTTCCTGAGAAGTTCGTTAAGACATGCATACTGGTGTGCACTCATCTGGGCCCATATCTCCTCCTCACTCCTTTTTGCAGAGAAATGTTCTGATTGTGTGGATGTGTATTCTTGTTTTGAGGACATTTTCTGCTGAGGAGAAGATGGAAGATTAATTTGATTTGTTTCAGTCTCAGTGTTCTTTATTTGGGGTGCTTGTGTTTTAAAATGACTGTAACTTTACAAGACAAAGATTATGGAGACAGTGAAAGCAGAAAATTATTGGTAATTAACAGTTAAATTTATCCATATCTTTGCGCAGCTACCCAAAAATCACTAGGCTATCATTAAGAGCTGAAATTATTTGCATTAGGTAAGAGCCTACGACTTCTACATTCGGTGTTTCAGTGCTATTTACCAGGCACTACTTACTATACAGGAGAAAAATGATAATAGAGCAGAATATTAGCCAGACAAGTATCAGGGAACAGTAAAGGGCAATGTCTTCAGGTTGTTCCACAAAGTCTGAGGCACCCAGAGTACTTGTACGGCATAACTGAATTGCTACATGGGAGAATGATAGCTTTAATTGCAAAATGCATAAGTTCTCCAGAAGATATATTTGCAAGATACACTGAACATAACTAAAAATGTGTGTGTGTGTGTGTGTGTGTGTGTGTGTGTGTGTGTGTGTGTGTGTGTAGTGTAGTGTAGTGTAGGCCTACAGCCTACACTTGTACAGCTACCTGATTTTTGACTAAGAGGCCAACAACACACCTTGTTGTAAAGACAGTATCTTCAACAAATGGTGCTGGTCAAACCGGGAAGCTACATGTAGAAGAATAAAACTTGATTCTTATTACTGACCTTGAACAAAACTCAAATCCATATATATCAAGGACCTTAATATAAGAACTGGTACCCTGAATTTGGTAGAAAAAAAAAGAGTAGGGAATATACTTGAATTTATAGGCACTAGAATGGATTTTCTGAACAGATCCTGATAGTACAAGCATTAAAACAAACAATTGAGAAATGGGAACACATGAAACTGAAAAGTTTCTGCATAGAAAAGGACAACATAATTGGAGAAAAAAGGCAGCCTACAGAATGTGAAAAAAATATTTACCAGCTATCTGTCTAACTTCTGTCTAGAATATGAAAAGAACTAACTAACTAACAAGTAAATACATAAACATCAGGGAAAGAAAGCAACCCAATTTTAAAAAATGAGGCATGGGACTAAACAAATAGTTCCCAAAAGATGGAAACTAAATGGCTGATGAAATTTTTTAAATCTTCAATGTTCTTAGCCATCAGAAAAATACAAATTAAAACTACTTGGACATTTCATCTCCCCCGAGTCAGAGTGGCTAAGGTTCTTAAAAGGACAACAAATGTTGGCATGGATGTGGGGAAAGAGAAACAGGTTTTCACGGCTGATGGGAGTGCAAACTGTGTAGCCAACTGTGGAAATCAGTGTAGATGTTCCTTGTAAACCTACCAATAAATTGATCACATAGTCTTTCTATATTAGTACTTGAGCATCTATCCAAGGACTCTATATCCTTCTGCAGTGATACTTGCTCATCCATGTTCATTGCTGTCTTATTCCAAATTTCCAGAAAAATGGAAACCACCTAGATGTTCATTAACTTATCAGTAGAGAATAAAATGTGGTGTATTTACATAATAGAATTTTATTCAGTTGATAAGAAAATTCATTCATAAAAGCCACACACAAAAGGATGAAGCTGGAAACCGTCATTCCAAGTGAGGTAGCCTAGACCCAGGAAGACAGTATTGCAAGTTTTCTCTTATTTGTAGATTATAAGCTTTGAATATATGGATGTGCATGTTTCATTTGGAATACCCATAGAGGACAGCATTAAACTGACTCCTAATGACTTACCAATCTCTTTCATTAAGCCCATAGATTAGTGCCTCTACTAACCCTCATCAGAGAAGCTTTTTTTTGCAGTAGATGATGATTAACAGAGACCCACAACAGGTCTCTGCAAAATTCTCAGCCCTAAATGAAAACCTATCTTATACCCTCTCCTAAGGCTCAGGCATCATTGTAGAAGAGGGGGAAAAAGACGGTAAGAGCCAGAAATGGTGGATAACTACATGGAAGTGGTGTTTTCTGGACAAAACAGGGTAGTTGCATGTATGAATGCCACAGCAGTTGCAGTAGCATGTGCAAGCCGTAAAGAAGGGAGGTGAACCTGAAATCCTACCCATACTGAGGAGGTATTGGCGATAATTGCTGCTAGGGGAGGGAGAGGGAGTTTTCTTTAAGGTCTGTGTAGCCCCTGTTGGTGGACCGTGCTCCAGTAGGTAGCAACACAAATCCGACTCAATGGAACTTAGAGAAAAACCTGAGGACAAAGGGAAGGGGGATGTAATCTGTGAGGAGCTGTGGGATGAGTGTGATCAAAATGCATCATATGAAATTCTCAATGAACTAAAAAAAGAAAAGGAAACCTAAACAAA
The DNA here is from genome assembly GCF_004664715.2 of Peromyscus leucopus. Classification (NCBI taxonomy): domain Eukaryota; kingdom Metazoa; phylum Chordata; class Mammalia; order Rodentia; family Cricetidae; genus Peromyscus; species Peromyscus leucopus. The sequence continues at coordinate 53,780,655 of NC_051077.1, forward strand.
TTTCTGAAACTTTTAAAGTAGATAGAGAAAAAAAATGAGAATTCAACTGTTCTCATACATATAACTTTAACTACAGAAATATGATGTCTTTTTATTTCAGTTCAATAAAATTATATCTTTGAAGTGCATAAATGACTACACTTTGGGTTTACTATATTTAGGTATATGTCTAATATCAAATTTCCAATTACTTATGCTTTGGTTTACATACATCAAATATCATTTCAACTGTAATGACCCCCAGTTCCCTCACTACTATTATGTGGTTATTGTCGCTTGTTTTTGTATTAGTGCTAGAATTCTTCTTTGTGTTTAAACCACGGCAGGTTTAAGATTTGTTGTTTTCATAGCTTTAGTTATTTGCATGTAAGGCTGGGAAGATGACTAAAAAAAGTATTCCGGTGACTAAGAGAACAAGAAGATGCAAAGGCATGTCCAAGGCTGGGTTCTTTTGTCTGCAGTACCACAGAGAGACCCTCCACAACATCTTCCCCCTCATCATGAAACAAGCACGTTTAAAATTAGTGGGAACTACTTACGATTGAGTGTGTTCTTCCTCCAGAGATACTAGGTAGTGGTTCTTCATCAGATGTATCAGATTCAGAGTTTTCAATACCTTCTTTCATCTTCTCCTTTAATCTTTCCCTGAGGTACTGGTTAAGAAACGAATACTGTGTTGCAACTAGCCGCACCCATTTTTCTTCATTTGAGTCTTCAGAGGGAGGCTGAAGATGGACAGTTTTATATTCACTGTCACATTTAGTTTTTTCTTGGTCTTGAGTTACTTTCTGCATATAGGAAAGATGGAATATAGATTTGCTCATATTTTTTGTTTTGAGATGTTTGTCTTCAAACAACACTTTTTCTCTTAGTAGTCATCAGATATTGACACAGGAAAAAATAGACACTACTAATCATTTAATAATTGTATGTCCTTATAAATGCTTAGCTACTCACAATTACTGGCCTATCATTAAGAAGTGAAAATAGTCACATCCACCCACACAGCTGCCATCTCAGCACCCAAAGACCTACTCTGGACCCTCAGACTCTGACTTTAGCTGGTGAGTACCTCCCTTATTCCCACCTCCCACCTCTACCATATCCACACTCATAGGCATAGCTCCAGACCATGGCTCACATTAGCTTTGCCTGATGAAGGTCCAGTCAAGTAGCTCATGCACCAGCTTTGTCTGGCCTAACTCTGGCCACACAGCTCTGGCAATGGCCTTATCTAAGGCAGGCTAAAATCTGACATGAGACACACAACCAAAGAAGAGAGTCTATCTGGCCATAGATTAATAGTATAGAAGCAAATAAAACCATAGAAAGAAGCAATGAATCTAAGAGCTGGTTCTTTAAGAAGAGAAATCAACAGACCTTTGCACAACAAACTGAAAGAAGGAAAGAGGTAAACAGGGAATCATTACAACAGACACCAAGAAATTCAGAATGTAATAAAGGAATACTTTCAAAGCCTTTGTTCTGAGAATAGAGGGGTGGCGCAGAAGTTAAGAGCACCTGTTGCTATTCCAGAAGTTCTGGAGTTCAATTCCCAGCACCTGCATGGTGGCTCACAGCAGTCCATGACTCCAGTCCCAGGGGCGTTAGTGCCCTCTTCTGGCCTCCATGGGTACTGTAAGGACATAGTGCACAGACATACAGGCAAAAGACCCATGCATATAAAAACACTAAGAAATGAGGTTGTCAAAATTATTTTAAAAACCTGTCCTCTATAAAAATGGAAATTCTAAAAGAAATGCACCAATTTTCAGGTTCATCCAAACCACCAAAAATATTAATCCAAAATGAGATCAACAACCTAAACAGACCCATAACAAATGAGAAAATTAAAAGAAGTAATACAAATCCTTCTGACTAAAAAAAAAAAAAGCCCAAGCCCAGATGGATTCACATCAGAATCCCACCACACTTTCAAAGATTTATGGTCAATCCTTAAATTATTAAAAAAAAAAAAACAGAAACAGAAGAAACTCTTCAAAACTCCTTTTGTGAAGCCAGTAGTATTCAAATACTAAAATCCAGGAAAATATGCACAAAAAATAAAACTTCAGAAATGTAATAAAATAATACAAATACAATAAATAATAATCTTAGAAAAGGAGTAGCATTTTCATATAGCATTAACAAGCATGCCGAAAAAGATATCATGGGAACATTCCCATTCAAAATAGCTTCAAAAACATACCTAGGAATAAACCTAACCAAGGATGTCAAAGAGGCCTTGTTAATGAAAATGTTAAGACACCAAAGAAAAAATTTGAAGATGATACTAGAAGTTGCAAATATCTCTCATGATTATGGATTGGAAGAATTCAATATTCTGAGAAATGGCTTTTTCTTAACCAGAAGCAGTCTAGAAAGTCAATGCAATTCCAGCTGAAATTCCAATGTTATTCTTCACAGAAATGGAGGAGAGAATTTTAATATTCAAACAGAAGCACACAAGAACCTAGATAGCCAAAATCATTGAAAGTAAAAAGACCAGTCTGGAGGTATCACTATATATGATTTCAAGTTATGCTGCAGAGCCATAGTAATAAAACCAGCATGATACTGGCACAGAAGCAAACTCAGAGAACAGAATAGAGAATCTGATATAAGGCATGCAGCTAAAGCCACATGCTATTCAACCAAGACACCAAAAATACACATTGGTATAAAAGTGCCCCAAAGGTTAAGGGCATACATAACTAGCCAGTTTTGGATTGCATCTGAGTCCTGTTCCGTAGGTGGGATTTCATTTCTGGTACTATAATCCATGGCTTGGTGAAGTCATAGGCTGTAGGGAGGAAGTTAATAATGTTGTCTTGATAAATGGACATGTTCTCAAACTGCTTTCTAAATATTTGTGTTTATTTACATAAAATTAGTATTACATAGTACTCTTCAAATCAGTGGGGATTGCTGTGTAGTGTGTTTGTCCTTCAGAGGCACTATGTAGTGGCTCTTCTACAAGGACATTAACTTTGGTTTTTCCAGGAAGCTTACAATCTTTCTTTTTTGATGGGGCTGTCATCCTGTGTATACTTTTGCCCCATCAACATGTCCTCACTCCTGTCCTCAGGAGGAAGTCCTGGAGGTACAGAATCTCTATCAAGTATTTTTAGTTCTGGATCTGTAGATATATCTGCAGGTAAGAAGGTGGATGATTAGTTTTCTTGATTTGAATGCCAAAATTTCTGTTGTTTTTGTTTAAAAGTACTTGTATTCAAAATGACTTAATCTGACCCACCCTCCAAGACTGCAACTGTTCCATCAGACAGAGCCTGCCAGCACCTGACTGGACTAAGAGACAGGTCAGACTACCACCATCTACCACAGAGTAAGACTACAGCTACTCCCTGAGACAGAGCCCACTAGCACCAGTTGGACTTAAAGCTGATGCCTGAGACAAAAGTTCCATCAGCATCAACTAGACCAAGAGCTCCCACTGGATCAAGAGTATCAATCAGACCAAGAGAGGCTCCCTCAGACACAGACACCGCTTGCACCAAGTGGAAAAAGAGATGGGTAGACGCCAGTACAAAAATAGTCAACAACATAAAAACCAATATGGCTCCATCAGAACCTACATCAGCAAGACCTGAACATACAAACACAGAAAAAACAGAAGATATCTACCATAAAAATAACTTTAAGAAGATATTAGAGATCTTAAAATAGGAAATGAAAAATTCCCTTAAAGAAATCAAGGAAAAGTCAAACAAAAAATGGGAAGAAATCAGTAAATCCCTTGAAAGCCAAGAGAAAGCAATTAAACAAATGAGGAAAACAGCTCAAGATTTCAAAAATGAAATGGAGTCAATAAAGAAGACACAAACTGAGGGAATGCTGGAAGTGGAAAATCTGAGTAAATGAACAGGAACTACAGATGCAAGTATAACCAACAGAATGCAAGACGTGGAAGAGGGGATCTCGGGCGAAGAAGATACAGTAGAATAAATAGATTCATCAGTTAATGAAAACACTAAAACCAACAAAGTCATGACTCAAAATGTCCAGGAAATTTGGGACACCATGAAAAGACCAAAACTAAGAATAATAGGGATAGAAGAAGGAGAAGAATACCAACTCAAAGGCACAGAAAATATATTCAACAAAATCATAGAAGAAAACTTTCCCAACCTAAAAAAGGAAATGCCTATAAAAATACAAGAAGGTTACAGAACACCAAATAGACTGGATCCAAAAAGAAAGTCCCCTCGCCACATAATAATCAAACCACTAAACATACAGAATAAAGAAAAAATATTAAGAGCTGCAAAGGAAAAAGGCCAAGTAATGTATAAAGGCAGACCCATAAGAATAACACCTGACTTCTCAAAAGAGACTCTAAAAGCCAGAAGATCCTGGACAGATGTTATGTAGATACTAAGAGATCATGGATGCCAACCCAGACTATTATACCCAGCAAAACTCTCAAACAACATAGACGGAGTAAACAAAATATTCCATGATAAAAACAGATTTAAAGGGGGGAAGGGGAGGGGGAGAGGAAGGGGAAGAACAAGGGAATCTGTGGCTGTTATGTAGAACTGAATAGTATTGTAAAATAAAATAAAATATATAAAAAAATCTCTCCACAAATCCAGTTCTACAGAAAGCACTCAAAGGAAAAATCCAACCTAAAGAAGTTAGATACACCCATGAAAACACAGGCAATAGATAGTCCCACACCAACAAATACCAAATAAGGGAAACATAAAACACTAACACCAAAAAATAACAGGAATTAGCAATCACTGGTCATTAATATCCATCAATATCAATGGTCTCAACTCACCTATAAAAAGACACAGGCTGACAGAAAGGATACAAAAACAAGATCCATCCATTTGCTGCATACAAGAAAGACACCTCAACTTCAAAGACAGACACCACCTCAGAATAAAAGGCTGGGAACAGACATTCCAATCAAATGGATTTAAGAATCAAGCTTGTGTAGCTATCCTAATATCTAATAAAATAGACTTCACACTAAAATCATTTAAAAGAGATCAGGAAGGACATTACATATTTATCACAGGTAAAATCCAACAAGATGAAGTCTCAATTCTGAATATTTATGCCTCAAATACAAGAGCACCAACATTCGCAAAAGAAACATCTAAATCGAACTTAAATCGAACATCAAACCCCATACACTAGTAGTGGGAGACTACAACACCCCACTCTCATCAATGGACTGGTCTGCCAGACAGAAACTTAACAGAGAAATAAGGGAAATAACAGACATTATGACTCAAATAGACTTAATAGATATTTACAAAATATTCCACCCTAATACAAAAGAATATACCTTCTTTTCAGCACCCCATGGAACCTTTTCCAAAATCAACCACATGCTTGATTACGAAACAAATCTCAACAGATACAAAAAAATTGAAGTAACCTTCTGTATCTTATCAGACCACCATAGCTTGAAGTTAGACTTCAACAACAACAAAAATTACAGAAATCATACAATCTCATGGAAACTGAATAATGCCCAATTGAATCACCAATGGATCAAGGAAGAAATAAAGAAAAAAATTAAAGATTTCCTAGAATTCAATGAAAATGAATGCACAACATGCCCAAACTTATGGGACACCATGAAAGCAGTGCTAATGGGAAAATTCTTAGCTCTAAATGCCCACATAAAGAAGTTAGAGAAATCTCACACTAGTGACTTAACAGCACATCTGAAAGCTCTAAAAGAAGAAGCAAACTCACCCAGGAGAAACAGATGCCAGGAAATAATCAAATTGAGACCCAAAATCAATAAAATAGAAACAAAGAGAACAATACAAAGAATCAATGAAACAAAGAGTTGGTTGAGAAAACCAAAAAGATAGATAAGCCCTTATCCAAATTAACCAAAAAGCAGAGAGAGAGCATCCAAATTAACAAATACAGAAATGAAAAGGGGGACATAATAACAGACAATCAGGAAATCCAGAGAGTCTTCAGGTCATACTTCAAAAACCTCTACTCCACAAAATTGGAAAATCTGAAAGAAATGGATGATTTTCTGGATAGGTACACCATACCAAAGTTAAATCAAGACCATATAAACTATAAATAGACCAATAACCTCTAAGGAAATAGAAAAAGTCATTAAAAGTCTCCCAACCAAAAAAATCCCAGGATGAGATGGTTTCAGTGAAGAATTCAAATAGATTTTCAAAGAAAAGCTAATACCAATACTCTTCAAATTGTTCAAAACCATAGAAACAGGAGGAACATTACCAAATTCTTTTTAGGAGACTACAGTTACCCTCATACCCAAACCACATGAAGATGCACCAAAGAAAGACCAAACTCCCTCATGAACATTGATGCAAAAATACTCAATAAAATACTGTCTAACTGAATCCAGGAACACATCAAAACAATTATCCACCATACCAAGTAGGCTTCATCCCAGGCATGCAAGGATGGTTCAACATACAAAAATCTGTCAATGTAATACACCATATAAACAAACTGAAAGAAAAAATGCATGATCATCTCACTACATGCTGAAAAAGCCTTTGACAAAATCCAACACCCCTTCATCATAAAGGTCTTGGAGAGATCAAAAATACAAGGAACATACATAAACATAATAAAGGCAATTTACAGCAAGCCAACAGCCAACCTCAAATTAAATGGAGAGAAACTCAAAGCAATTCCACTAAAATCAGGAACAAGACAAGGCTGTCCACTCTTCCCATACTTATTCAATTTAGTACTTGAAGTTCTAGCTAGAGCAATAAGACAACAAAGTAGATCAAGGGGATACAAATTGAAAAGGAAGAAGTCAAACTTTCATTATTTGCAGATGATAACATAGTATATATAAGTGACCCCAAAAATTCTACCATGGAACTCCTACAGCTGATAAACACCTTCAGTAAAGTGGCAGGATACAAGATTAACTGAAAAAAATCAGTAGCCCTCCTATATACAAATGAAAAAGGGGCTGAGAAAGAAATCAGAGAAACATCACCCTTTACAATAGCCAAAAAATAATATAATATAGAAAGAAATTGAAGAAGATATCAGAAAATGGAAAGATCTCCCATGCTCATGGATAGGTAGAATCAACATAGTAAAAATGGCAATCTTACCAAAAGCAATAAGACTACAGAGGCATCATAATCCCTGACCTCAAGCTCTACTATAGAGCTATAGTAATAAAAACAGCTTGGTACTGGCATAAAAACCGCCATGTGGACCAATGAAATCTAATTGAAGACCCTGACATTAACCCACACACCTATGAACATATGATTTTTGACAAAGAAGCCAAAACTGTACAATGGAAAAAAGAAATCATCTTCAACAAATGGCGCTGGCATAACTGGATGTCAACATGCAGAAGATTGCAAATAGATCCATATCTATCGCCATGCAATAAACTCAAGTCTAAGTGGATCAAAGACCTCAACATAAATTCAGTTACACTGAACTTGACAGAAGAGAAAGTAGGAAGTAGTCTGGAACGAATTGGCACAGCACACTACTTCCAGAATATAATAACACCAGCAGCACAGACACTGAGAGCAACAATTAATAAATGGGACCTCCTGAAACTGAGAAGTTTTTGTAGAGCAAAGGACACGGTCAATAAGACCAAAGAACAGCCTACAGAATGGGAAAAGATCTTCACCAACCCTACATCTGACAGAGGCTGATCTCCAAAATATATAAAGAACTCAAAAAGCTAGACTTCAAAATACTGAACAATCCAATTAAAAAATGGGCTACAGAGCTTAACAGAGAATTTTCAAGAGAAGACTCTCAAATGTCTGAAAGACATTTAAGGAACTGCTCAACATCCTTAGTCATCAGGGAAATGCAAATCAAAACAACTCTGAGATACCATCTTACACCTATCAGAATGGATAAGATCAAAAACACTGAAAACAGCTTATGTTGGAGAGGATGTGGAGCAAAGGGAACACTCCTCCACTGTTGGTGGGAATGCAAACTTGTACAACCACTCTGGAAATCAGTATGGCGGTTTCTTAGAAAGTTGGGAATAAGTCTTCTTCAAGACCCAGTTATACCACTCTAGGGCATATACCCAAGTAATGTTCAATCTTACCACAAAGACACATGCTCAACTATGTTCATAACAGCATTATTCACAATATTCACAAGAACCTGGAAACAACTTAGATGCCCCTCAACTGAAGAATAGATAATGAAAAGGTGGCACATATACACAATGGAGTACTGCTCAGCGGTAAAAACAAACAAACAAACAAACAAACAAACAATGATATCATGAAATTTGCAGGTAAATAGATGGATCTAGAAAATGTCATCTTGAGTGAGGTAACCCAGACTCAGAAGGACAAACATAGTATGTACTCACACATAAGTGGATACTAAATGGCCAGATTGCAACCCACAAATCCAGAGAGGCTAGCTAACAGGGAAAGACCCTAGGAGGGACACATGGATGATCCCATCAAGGAGAAGTGGAAGAGATCTACATGAGTGGACTGGGTGTGGGGGGTGGCAGAGGGCGAGGAGTGGAGGATGAGAACATAGGGAAATGGGAGGGTCAAGCTAGAACAGGGACAGAGTGGGAGGGCAGGGAGGAAGAAACCATGATAGATGAGAACATCATGGGAATAGGAAGAGGCAGGGTGCTGGGGAGGCTCTCTGGAATCCACAAGGTTGACCCCACCATGGTCTGCTGGCAGTGGTCCAGAGGGTGCCTGGACTGGTCTACTCTGGTGACCAGCCTAGCAAATAACCTAGCTGTCATCATAGAGCCTTTGTCCAGTGACTGATGGAGGCAGATACAGAGATCCATGGCCAGGCACCAGGATGAGTCCCGGGAATCCAATTGATGAGAGAGAGGAGAGATACTGAAGATGAAGGACATCGAGATCATGATGGGAGGATGTGCAGAGATGATGGACCACACTAGTGGAAGCCCATGAACTGTGGACTGGTGGCTGTAGAGCCCCCATGGGACTGGACTAGGCCCTCTGGAGACAGAATATGGTTGTTTGGCTCAAATTGTTTGGGGGGCACCCAGGCAGGGGGATCAGAATCTGTCCCTGGTGCATGGGCAGGCTTCTGGGAATCTGGTGCCTATATTGTGACACCTTGCACAGCCTTGGTGCAGTGGGAAGGGGATTGGATCTGCCTAGTCTCAGTGAGCTGGTCTCTGCTGACTCCCCATGTGAGACCTCGATTTGGGGGAGGTGGGGATGTGAGGTGGCTTGGGAAAGAGGGCTGGCGGATGGGAAGAGGGAGGAAGGTGTTCTGTGGATAGCATGAGGAGTGAGTAGAAAATTTCTTAATAAATAAAAATAAAAAATGCCTTAATCCTTCAGAGTCATGAGGTATGCTCAAAGCAAAATAGAAACAAATTAGTATTTAACAGTTAAATATCTCTGTATATGCTTTGCTATTCACACAAGTCTTTCATTTAGAAGTCAGAATATTTTATATTAGCCTGGAGTAGGAGCAAAACACCAACAAACACAAAACCAACAAACATAACTTAGTGGGATTGGAATAAACACACCTAAATATACATTAAGTTTGCAAAAATTAGATGATTTTAACATGGAAAAGCAATCCTTACATTAAAAGATTTTACCCCACTCTAATGAAAGACCCTAACCCTTCAGGCTTACACCCCCCAAGCCCCAGGAGAATGGGAAACTAAAAAGCTAGTTCCAAGGGCAACCTGACTCAGCCATTACCCAGCCACCCCTGCCACAATGTAACAATGTAAAGAGATTTCTATTAAGAGATGCGCTCAACTGTGACTGGGATAATTTCAAGTGTTCCAGGAAAGACAACTGTAACATTTGTGTACCTTTCACTCCCGCCCTGATACCCCCCTTGAGGTTTCAGGAAGAATGTGCATGCAGACGTGACTGTACCCACCCTGTGATCAGGCCATGATCTTGTGAAATTAGCCTCTAGACATAAATCAATCGAAACGAAATTGTATGGGAATTGTAGTCTTATGGCTTTTGTGGGTTTTTCCTTTAAAAGTACCCATGTGGCTGCAGTGGGCGTGACTCTTTCTCTTAGGACAAGAGTAGCCCAACTGTACAGCTGCATCAATAAACCTCTTGCTGGTTTATTTACTGGACTGGTGTCTGGGTTCTTGGGGCGCCCACCCAAGAAGGTAGTACCCTGGGTCTGGTGTCTATCATTTGGAGGTTCCACCAAGATTTTGGGGTGCCCCAGGAACCCCACTCTGCCAGTTGGAGGTAAAAATAAGCTCAATCTATGTTTTATGTTATTGTGTTCTTGTCCTTTGTCCGGTCGATTTGGCATCTGTATTCTGTGCCTGCGCAGGTGCGCAGGACCTGTATCTGGAGCCTGTGAGGGGAGCAGACGTGCTTAGACGTCCCCGGGTCCCCGCTCTGGAGGTCTCCTCTGGAGTGATCTGGAGGAAGGAGACGGACCTAGTGTTTCTCCTTGGGGGGGGGTGAGGCTGTTCTCGGCCACTCCCATCTGAATCTGTACGTTCGGTTTGTCATCGAATCGACCACCGCACAAACTGTGTCTGTCATTGTCTTTGTGTTTTATCTGTTTTTGCCTCTTCCTCCCTTTTTCTCTCCACATGGGGCAACAACTAACTATCCCCCTAAGTTTGACTTTAGATGACTGGAGAGATATCCTCGCCAGGGCTCACAACGCCTCTCTGGATGTCAAGAAAAAGAAATGGATCACCTTCTGTTCCTCGGAATGGCCGGCCTTTGAGGTCAGCTGGCCGGGGGACGGGACCTTTAATACTGATGTCATTCTGCAGGTGAAAGCTCGAGTCTTTGATCAAGGACCACACGGACACCCAGACCAAGTGCCTTACATTTCAGTCTGGGCGAGTTTGGCCAGAGACCCACCTGCCTGGTTGAAGCCGTTCCTCACTGCTTCGCCCTCCCCAGCAATGCTGGAGCCCCGATCTCCACTTCCTCCTTCTCAAACTCCCCTTATACCCTTACCCTCAGATCTGCACACTCCCTTTGTCCCTTCAGCCCTGGCTGCCCCCAACCATCTCCCAATTCTCCCACCTCCTCCCTTTACCCTTTAAAGGAAATCCAGCGTGAAGAATCTAAGGAAAAGAACCCCCCTGTCCTTCCAGAGGACCAGGGAGATTTACTAATGATGGAATCACCCACACACGCACGCCAATCTGCCGATGCGGAAGAAAAGAATCCTCTAAAATGGCTCTAGGCAAACTCTCCCAGCAGAGACCACTCTCCCCACCAGGATCCCTCCCCTCCTCCCAGCCATGTCCCCCAGCTGCAGCCGCTGCCACCCTAGCACAGCGCTCCTGCTAGGACTTCAACACCCCCTGAAGTAGGGACTGACTTTGTCTCTATCGCCAGATTCTCTTGGCAGGTCTCGAAGGGGCAGGTAGACGCCCCACCAATTTGGCTAAGGTATGTGCTATAGTACAAGGGTCAGAGGAAACTCCAGCAGGGTTTCTAGAGAGATTAATGGGGGGATACCACATGTATACCCCCTTTGACCCCAAGGCGCCTGACAGGCAGGCCAAGGTCATAATGTCCTTCATTGGACAATCGGCCCCCAACATCCGCACTAAGGTACAGTGGCTGGAAGGGCTCCAGGGGTATACCTTGCCAGATCTAGTAAGAGGCTGAAAAGATTTTCAAAAAAAGAGAGATGCCGGAGGAGAAGGAGGAAAGCCTATGCAGAGAGCGGGAGCAAAGGGAGGAGAAGCTGCGTGGGGAAGAAGAACAGGGAGAGGACATAAGAGACAGAAAGAAAATAAAGAATTGTCTAGAATCTTGGCCACCGTAGCCTCAGGGACAGAGCAGAATAAGCCTAGACAGAACAGGAACCTGGGAAGCAGGAGGAGGCCACCGCTGGAACAGGACCAGTGTGCCTATTGCAAAGAAAAGGGACACTGGGCCAAGGATTGTCCAGTCTGTGTCCAGAAGACAAAAAGGCACAAGCCTGTCCTGGTACTCTCCTTGGAAGAAGATTAGGTGAGTCAGGGCCAGGAGCCTCCCCCTGAGCCCCAGGTAACTCTTAAAGTGGGAGGCCAACCGGTGACATTCCTGGTTGACCCAGGGGCCCAACATTATGTCCTTACCCAGACAAAGGGGCCTCTGAGCACTAAAACCTCATGGGTCCAGTTGGCCACCGGGGGAAGACTATATAAATGGACTTCAGAGAGAGAGGTCCACTTATCCTTGGGAAAAGTTACTCACCCATTCTTGCTGGTACCAGACTGTCCCTTCCCACTGCTGGGAAGAGATCTTCTCTCCAAGGTAGGTGCCCAAATTCACTTCCAAGAAAAGGGAGTCTCCGTTATAAACCCAAAGGGTCAACCTCTCCAGGTACTGACCCTGAGACTGGAAGATGAGCACCAGCTACACAAAGCCCCTCCAAACCCCCTCTGAATGGACCCTAAATGGCTCACCAACTACCCCTTGGCATGGGCAGAGATAGCAGGCATGGGACTGGCCACCCAGCAGCCACCGCTGGTAATAACGTTAAAGCCTACAGCCCCCCCCCCGTGTCCATCCGCCAATATCCTATGGCCAAGGAGGCAAAAGAGGGGATAAGGCCTCATATCCAGAGACTCTTACAACTGGGCATTTGGAAGCCCTGCCGATCGGCATGCAACACCCCCTTGCTGCCAGTCAAGAAACCTGGTACCAATGACTATAGGCTGGTCCAGGACCTGAGAGAGGTAAACAAGAGGACTGAGGACATTCATCCTACTGTACCTAACCCTTACAATTTGCTCAGCACCCTGCCTCCAGGACATATCTGGTACACCATACTGATTTAAAAGATGCCTTTTTTGCTTGAGATTTTGCTTGCTGGCCCTCAGAGCCAGACCCTTTTTTGCCTTTGAATGGAAAGATCCAGAGTCTGGATACTTGGGGCAGCTGACCTGGACCAGGCTACTGCAGGGATTCAAAAATTCCCCCACATTGTTCGATGAGGCTCTGCATCAAGACCTGGCGGACTTCTGAGTTAACCATCCAGAGCTGACCCTCCTCCAATATGTAGATGATCTGCTCCTGGCAGCCGAGATGGAATAAGGATGCCTCCAAGGTACCAGGGCTCTGTTAAAAAGACTGGGAGAGCTGAGATATTGGGCCTCAGCCTAAAAGGCCCAAATCTGCCAGCGAGAAGTGACTTACTTGGGGTATCTTCTAGGGGAAGGCCAGAGATGGCTAACCGAGGGACGTAAACAGGCCGTGGCTCTGATACCCCCTCCCTCTAGCGCTAAGAAGCTGAGAGAGTTCCTAGGGAGTGCGGGCTTCTGCCGCCTCTGGATACCGGGGTTCGCAGAAATGACGGCCCCGTTGTACCCCCTCACGAAGGCCAATGCTCCCTACACCTGGGGCGAGAAGGAACAGCAAGCCTTTGGTAACATCAAGAAGGCTTTATTGTCAGCCCCTGCGTTGGACCTCCCGGACATGAAAAAGCCGTTCACCCTATATGTAGATAAACCAGGAGGGAAAGCAAAGGGTCCTAACCCAACAATTGGGCCCCCGGAAAAGACTGGCAGCCTACTTTTCCAAGACTAGATAATGTAGCGTCAGGAAGGCCTCCTTGTCTCCGCATGATAGCCGCGGTGGCAACCCTGGTCAAGGACTCTGATAAACTCACACTGGGGCAACCTCTCACAATAATGGCTATAGAGAGAGAGTAATAATGGCTATAGAGAGAGTAATCTAGCAACCCCCCCGATCGATGGCTCTCAAACGCCAGAGTCACCCATTACCAGGCCGTGTTACTGAACCCTGAACGGGTCGGTTTGGGACGGTTACTTCCCTTAATCCGGCGACCCTGCTTCCCGAGAAAGGTGAGGAAACTGCAGTAGAACATGACTGCCACCTAGTGTTGGCTGAGACCCATGGCACTCGAGACCTGACGGATCAGCCACTTCCGGATGCAGACTGCTCCTGGTTCACAGATGGAAGCAGCTTCCTACATCAGGGGGAACGGAGGGCAGGTGCGGCAGTGGTGGACAGCACCAACGTGATCTGGGCAAGGGCCCTAACCCCTGGGACCTCAGCCCAGCAGGCTGAGTTAGTGGCCCTCACACAGGCTTTAAAGACAGCTAGAGATAAGGCACTTAATATTTATACTGACAGCCGGTATGCGTTTGCCACTGCACACGTTCATGGGGAGATATATCGCAGGAGAGGATTGCTGACCTCTGTGGGGAAGAACATTAAAGACAAACAAGAGATCCTGGATCTCTTAGAAGCCCTTCACCTGCCCAAGAGACTGAGTATTATACACTGCCCGGGACACCAAAAAGGAGATGACCCGGTAACTCGGGGAAATAGAATGGTCGATGAAACAGCCAAGAACGCTGCTCTGGGTGAACAGATACTCACCCTAAAAGAGCCTAGAGTGCAGCCCCAAACCCAAGATATAAATAAGGAGCTTGGAGACTTCAGGACAAAACAAGATGGCTAGCATGCTAGTGACTGACCTCCACCGCCTGACCCACCTAGGACACAAAAAGCTCAGAGAGAACAGTTCTATTTCATACCCAACCTAAATTCCCTGATTAAGCAGGTTACAGTGTCCTGTGTTCCTTGCACCAAGGTGAATGCCAATTGTTGGGCATTGCCAGAAGGAGCCAGAGCTTGAGGATCCCGCCCAGGAACAAACTGGGAGGTGGACTTCACTGAGATCCTCCCAGGACGATGTGGAGCTAAATATCTCTTAGTCTTTATCGACACATTTTCGACGTGGGTGGAAGCTTTCCCTATGAAGAAAGAAATGGCACAGGTGGTGGTCAAGAAGATCTTAGAAGAAATTTTTCCCCGTTTTGGCCTGCCCAAGGTAATAGGGTCAGATAATGGCCCTGCCTTTGTTTCCCAGGTAAGTCAGTTGGTGACCAGGATATTGGAGCTGAATTGGAAGTTACACTGCACATATTGACCCCAAAGTTCAGGACAAGTAGAATGTACCAATAAAACCCTCAAAGAGACCCTCACTAAATTAGCGATGGAGACTGGCACTAGAGACTTGGTTGAACTCTTCCCCATGGCCTTGTTCCGGGTTTGGAACACTCCTGCTTTCTTTGGATTAACCCCCTATGAAGTCCTCTATGGGGGCCCTCTCCCAATAGCAGACCTGTTGGGGCCTGACATAGACTCCTTTGCTACATCCCCCAGTCTCCAGGCGCACCTGAAGGCCCTACAACTCATCCAGAACCAAGTCTGGAAACCGCTGGCAGATGTGTACCAGTCAAAACCACCTAGTGTGCCTCATCCCTTCCAGATTGGAGACTCTGTCTACGTCCGCAGACATCAGACCGAGACCCTGGAACCTCGCTGGAAGGGACCCTACACTGTGTTACTGACCACCCCAACAGCTGTCAAGGTCGATGAAATCGCTGCCTGGATCCATGCCTCCCATGTCAAGTCGGCACCTGCTGAGGCCAATGAGGACTCTAAGGAAAAGCTCCGAGCTAGATTGGATAAAAGACAGAGAGATCGGAAAGCCCAACAAGGCTGGTTTAAAGGATGGTTTAATAGGTCCCCATGGATGACGACCCTGGTATCTGCAATTATGGGACCCCTGCTTATTTTACTCCTGCTTTTAACCTTTGGCCCATGCATTTTAAATATGTTACTGCAATTTATACGGAGAGATTATCTGTTGCACAGGCCCTTG
This sequence comes from Peromyscus leucopus, assembly GCF_004664715.2. Taxonomy (NCBI): domain Eukaryota; kingdom Metazoa; phylum Chordata; class Mammalia; order Rodentia; family Cricetidae; genus Peromyscus; species Peromyscus leucopus. The sequence continues at coordinate 53,796,312 of NC_051077.1, forward strand.
TTTTAACCCAACAATACCAAGCTTTAAAAGTTACTGAAATATAGGATGCCATAATTGTAAGATTAAAATTTGCCAAAAGAAAATGGGGGAATGAAAGACCCTAACCCTTCAGGCTTACACCCCCCAAGCCCCAGGAGAATGAGGAACTGAAAAGCTAGTTCCAAGGGCAAACTGACTCAGCTATTACCCAACCACCCCTGCCACAATGTAACAATGTAAAGAGATTTCTATTAAGAGATGTGCTCAACTGTGACTGGGATAATTGCAAGTGTTCCAGGAAAGACCACTGTGACCTTTGTGTAATTCTCACTCCCACCCTGATACCCCCCTTAAGGCTTTGGGAAGAATGCGCGTGCAGACAGACGTGACTTACTCACCCTGTGATCAGGCCATGATCTTGTGAAATTAGCCTCTAGACATAAATCAATCGAAATGAAATTATATGGGAATTGTAATCTTGTGGTTTTTGTGGGTTTTTCCTTTAAAAGTACCTGTGTAGCTAAAGTAGGATGTGACTCTTGCCCTCAGGACAAGAACAGCCCGACTGTACAGCCACATCAATAAACCTCTTGCTGTTTGCATCAACTGGACCAGAGTCTGGGTTCTTGGGGCGCCCAACCGAGAAGGTAGTACCCTGGGCCTGGGGCCTATCACTATCTGAAATGTTGAAAACTGACTTAAAACTTAAGACAATTAGAACAGCTCTTTGACCTTAGTAGGAGTCACTCACAACATGGAATTACAGATTTAAGGAAGGAGGAAGGGACTCCTCTTCCTCAAATCTAACCCACTGGCCATTAATGTCACACTGTTCATAACTTTAATCATATAATTCATGTCTCAAAGTTCATCAGACCTTCATCTTATCAGAAACTTATACACATGAAAGCAGAAAGTCTATTCAGGAAAAGAAATTGACCACAAGTATGTTTCTGAAAATAAAATTTACCTTGAAGTTACCAGAGATTACCATAGTTTATGATTATCAAGTGTTTCTATGCTAAAGAGCTTTTTTTAACCTAAAATAAAAAATCTTGAATTTAAATTTTTTGGAAAATTGAGATAAATGTCAAATTTGGTTTTAAAGGTGAAAATGAAACAAAAATACATCTTCAATGTTCACTTCCATTTTTAAGATTGATATTTTGATATGTGTGGGTACGTGTAAATGAGTACATGTGCCTATGGAGGCCTGGGGTGTTGCATTCTTTGAACCTGGGATTCCAGGCAGTTATGAGTCACCTGACATGGGTGGTGAAAACAGAACTTGGGTCCTCTACAGGAGCAGTATGTGCTCTGACCCTCTGAGCACTCACTCCGGCTCCTCATTAGAGTCTTTAAATAACCTACATAGATTCTAAAATTTCCTTCTGTCCTCAAGAATCAAGGACTGCAAGCCTGTCAACAGACAGATCATTCACTCTGTCTTACCTAAGATATCATTGGTTCAGATGGTGTTGCTGATTTCTTTTCTTGTTAAAAGTACTTGAGATCCATCTCCCTCTAAGTCCTCTCTTGACCAAAAATTACTGAATTCGATCAAGTATTGTCTTAGTTAGGGTTTTATTGCTGTGATAAGATACCATGGTCATGGCAACTTTTATAAAGGAAAGCATTTAATTTGGGTCAGCTGAGAGGTTCAGAAGTTTATTCCCTTGTTGGCAGGAAGCATGGCATTACTCAGGCAGACATGGCACTGGAGAGCTAGCTGAGAATTCTATATCTGGATTGTCAGGCAGTAGGAAGAAAAAGAGAAATTGGGCCTGGTTTGAGCTTCTTAAACCTCAAAGCCCCCTCGAAGTGACACACTTCCTCTAACAAGGCCACACCTCCCAATAGTGCCACTCCCTATGAGTCTATCAGGTCCATTTTCTTTCAAGCAACCACGCATATGAAGTTATGGTTAATTTGGAAACCAAATTGAATTAGGCTTAAAAGAAAGAACATTTGAGTTTGATTTCTGACCATATTAAAGTCACAGTGAGTAATGGTTTCATTAAGTGTAATGATTACATCTAGTCTGCCTCTTTTCTAATGTTGAAGTTAGATGCTTCAAGGCAATTAACTTGTTGCGTAGAGATGAGCATTTCATGTAAGTGAGTTCTGCAAAAAGAGCTATCTTTCTTAATTTATACCTTTTGAGTGAGGTATTAAAACTGAGAAAAGGGCTGTTACTTTTCTAGTTGTTTTGACAAAAAATCTAACAGAAATTACCTAACGTAGGAAGGCTCGTGACTGCCAGGAATTTCAGTCCAATACAGTACAGAAGACAAACAGGTGCCTTGGTCTGTGGCGGTGCTCTGCTGCTTCTTACATTGTGGTAGACCAGGAAGCACACAACTCCGAACTGGTACCAGAAGTAGTGATGTCCATTAAGACCCTTCACAGGCAGCCTTTTTCTTCTAGCCAGGCCATATCCCAAAGGTTAAACAATTTCCCCAAACAGTAACCAAGTGTTCAAATACATGAGCCTCTGTGTGTGTGTTAATGCTAACATAGTTTTAGTCAAATTGTAAATCAGAGGACCATGAGATGACTAAGCAAGACTGACAACCGAATTTGATCCCTGAGACTGACATGGTATGAGGAGAGAACTGACCTCCACAACTCATCCTTTTACCTCCATACTTCTGCTATGGCACACATGTCCTTTGCCTTCCCTCTTCCCCCAAATAAACTGAGACCAAGCTGTCCTTGTACTCACAGAGACCTGTCTGCCTCTGTCTCCTCCACGCTGGAATTAAAGTCATGTGCCAACATGCCCAGCCTCCTATTGCTGTTCTTTCTGCCCATATGTTCTCTGAATTTCAGTGTGTAAAACTGGCAGAATGATGATATCTGGGCTCCAGGAAGTTAGCAAACATCCTGAGACTGGCTACTTGTTTCCACTTAGGATATCTTGGCTTATACTCTAATTATTTGTATATCAAACATTTGTTCTGGGGGCTGGAGAGATGGAGCATCAGTTTAGAATATTTGTTACTCTTGCAGAGGACTAGGTTCAATTCACAGCATCCACACAGTAGCTAACAACCATCTGCAAATCCTGTTCCAGGGGACCAAATGCCCTCTTTTGACCTCCATGGGCAGCATACACATACACACACACACACACACACACACACACACACACACACACACACACAGAAAGAGAGAGGGGGAGGGAGGGAGAGATAACAGACAGAATGCTGGCAAAAACATTCATATACATAAAATAAACAAATCTAAAGCACACAAACATGCTGGTTGCTTTCATATTGACTGTAACTAATCCAGGAGTCTTTATTATTTATCCTCTGTATTTTGATGAGTTCTCCTGACTTGTGTTAAAAGTATGTTCCCTTTCTGATTTTTTATTTCCGTAGTCTAACTTATTGTCACTTATACCTTAGAAGGTGACTGGCATGGTGTTCCTGGGAGTGAGGATGTGAAGGAGGTGCAGAACATGTTGGAGGCTAGGCTCCTCTTTTCTGACACCATCTGTGAAACTGCAGACATAGCACACTGATGCATCTTTCCTCTGACAAGCAAATATTTTACTTTTCAAATGAGTGGGAACTACCTTTATGGGTATTTGTCCTTCAGAGGTATTATCTAGTGGCTCTCCCTGAGAACAAACAGCTTCACATCTTCCTAAAAGTTTTCAAATGATCTTTACACTTCTTCTGGCTTGATTGCTCTGACATAAAAACTGTGATGAAGTTTCCTCATGGATATAGTCTATGTCATTTATCATTGTTTCTGCATCTTTACATATTTTCTGCAGTGGAAAGGTAGAGGATTAACTTCTTGGTTTGGTTCTGAAGTTAACTTTTTTTGTTTTAAAGGGCATGTTTTCAAAACTTCTTTGCTGTGGGATGGTCTGTATGTTAAATGTGTTGCTCTGATTAGTTAAGAAATAAAACACTGATTTGCCAGTAGCCAGGTAGGAAGCATAGGTGGGACAAGCAGAGAGGAGAATTCTGGGAAGTAGAAGACTGAGGAGAGAGACACTGCCAGCCGCTGCCATGACAAGCGAGGTGTAAGGTACCGGTAAGCCACGAGCCACATGGCAAAGCATAAACTAATAGAAATGAATTAATTTAAGATATAAGAACAGTTAACAAGAAGCCTGCCACAGCCATGCAGTTTATAAGCAATATAAGTCTCTGTGTGTTTACTTGGTTGGATCTGAGCAGCCGTGGGACTGGCGGGTAAGAGAGAATTGTCCTGACTGTGGGCCAGGCAGAAAAACTCTAGCTACACTTTTTTATTCTTTAGTACTCACAGGGTATTGACACATAAAGAATAGAAACTAATATTTAAAAATAAAATATCTTCAAATACATTTACCTCTTCACAAATTACTAGAACATCATTATGAAGTAAAAATATTTATGCTAGCCTGGATTATGAGAAAATCAAGAAGTAAGAATCTTGGCCTTGTCATTGTGGTTCAAACTAAACTTAATTCACTATGTTTTCAGAACTTCTAAATTCTGTATAAGATAATTGATTATTAATATTAATCATCCTACTTTTATCAATATTTCTCTTCTTTGATGGTTGGGAAGTGAAAATGTACATTATTTTCCATTTATATTTTTCTTTAGAAGTAAACACTGATTTAATCACTAGTGCCATTCTTATCAAGGTACCTGTGAAACTGCTTTAGAAACCCATTTGTCCATTATTCACACTCAAAATCATTAAAATGCAACTTATGATTCACACAAACCCTCACTCTAGGGCTCCAGGTTACACACACCTCTAGGAGTTCATGATTATGAAGTAGTTTTAACATGAATATTATATATTTAATTAAAGCCTTCTTCTATTTCAAATCCTAGAATGTAAGTATATATTATTTTTAAATCAAAACAAAAAACCAAAACTTAAATGTTACTATATAGTATGAATCATATTTTCTAAAACTGGTGGCTAATTGGGGAAAATCACATATTTTTTAACTAGATGAAGAGTTTTAAATATATTCTTAATGGAATCAAATGAAAACATGGTGCAAACTCTCCATAATGCAAATTTTGATGAACAGATTACACATGTTTAAATTTCTACAATTTTTTGTTAGTCTGAATACAGAAGCAAAAACAGAAATATAGGAGACACTCTCATATATGGTCATAAAATAGGAGCATAGAACCTACTTGCATTTATGCTAAAAGTAAAGGCAACTGGGAGACTCCCAGATCACTGAAATTACTAACTGGAACCATTAAAATGTATTTAGGTGTATTGCCAGAGCTGTGTTTTAAAATCAATGTGCATTTATTTCTGCAATCCTCGGGCAAACATCAAACATCTTCTACTATGGGAGACCAGCACTCAATCTTCTACCACTATGTGTTTCCAGGTCATTCTATTCATTGGCCACCGCTCCCTGAAGGGACTTGCTGCTTACTTGGTTAAGGAAAGGAACTTTCATACATATAAAATGGATGCCAACCCAGACCAGCTTACTATATGAAACTGTGATAGGTAGACTACTGCTGCATTTTAACAAAAATCATAAAAAATAAATTTCACTAAGGTGTCTTTTACCTTAATAACAGAGGTACTGTCATTGTCTTCTATTGTAGTCCCAGGGACATCAGGATCAGGTTTGTCAGAGAGCCTTTAGGGAAAAAACATGCAATAATGGCAGAATTTGGTCATCTGAGCAACTCTGGGGAAAAGATCCAGTACTAATGTATTAAGTGACATTTCTGCATTTATGTAATTCAAAGTCATCCTATGTTTTAAAACTTTTGGTTGACTTTGTGAGCTTTAACTTACTTCAACCTATAAATCATTCAACAAAGACTCACTGATAGTCCCAGTCTTTAAAAAAGTCAGCAGTTTAGGAGACGGCTCAGGAAATAAGAGTGTTTGCTGCCTACACACAAGGACCTGGGTTTAAATCTGCATCATGCATGTAAAAACTGGGCATGCACTTGCAGCCCCAGGCCTGTGGGTGGCAGAGACAGGGCATCATGGGGGCTTGCTGGCTGCAAGTCCAGCTCCACATTCTTGAGAGAACTTATATCAAGTGGATAAGATAGAGAATGATAGAGCAAGATACCAATGTCCTCCTCTTACCTCCAAGCCTGCACACAGACACACACACACACACACACACAGAGAGAGAGAGAGAGAGAGAGAGAGAGAGAGAGAGAGAGAGAGAGACAGAGACAGAGACAGAGACAGAGACAGAGAGAGACAGAGAGAGTCAGTCACCAGTGTATTGACTTTTGCCTGTACAAATTGCCTCTCTTAAAGTTGGAGCTGATGATTCCCCTAACGAGTACATACATTTGCTACCTGAACTGAAATGAATCCACTGCTGAAACAAGACAGAAGGTGGTCTGCATCTTCCCCAATGGCTGACTCTGGTTGAAGACTAAGCACTCTGCCCTGTCCATTGTCTACACCTGGGCAAAGACTAATTATTTATGTAAACTGATAGAGTATTGGGTACCGGAAGCATATCTGCTACAGAGACCTCTTTAAGGGGTTCAAATCACATTCACATCTGTGTGTGTGTGTGTGTGTGTGTTTGCACATGTGTATAGACACATGTGCCAGTGTATGTGTGTGTTTGCACATGTGTATAGACACATGTGACAGTGTGTGTGTGTGTCTGCACATGTGTATACACACATGTGCCAGTGTGTGTGTGTGGAGGACAGTGGACATCACAGTGTGCTTCCTCCTCGGGTGCCATCCATCGTACACAGGTGTCTCACTGCACCAAGGAACAAATCCATTATTCCATATTCGGTTTTCAGCAAGCGATAGGAATACCCGAGAGTCTGCCTCCCCAGTGATGGATGGACAGGCATGTGCAATCACGCCTGGGCCTTTGTTTGTGTGCTTGAATCCAAGTGTCTCACGTTTACAGAAGATGCACTTCATTAACAGGGCTGTCTTCCCAGCCCCAAACTGGGACCCTTTCAACAGACACCTCGACATCTTCAGGTCCTCCAACTAGGCAGTCGGGACAGCGACAGCGTTTTCAGGACTCTCTTCAGTCCCCGGTTTTAATGGCCTTTGTGATCATTTTCGTCTCTGAACTTGAGTTTTCCTGTCACCATTGTCACTCCTGACACACGCCCCATTGTTTTCACCACTGTTCTAGAACCCTCGCTGCTACCCAAACCAATGTTCTTCAGGCTCCACCTTCCACTGTAAACTCAGCCCGTCTCCTTTAGGGGGTTAACCTGCTAAGTCCACACTTTCCTCCTCCATGGGTTTTACTTCCTGTGCTCTCCCATTTTATTACTAAACACTCACATACCTGTAGGTAAATGAGGAGGCTGCCAGCTGGGTTTTTAGACTACCAGCTTTACAACTCAGAAGCTAGAGTAAAATCTCATTTGTGACATGTGCTGTGTCGACATAAATTACTCTCATGTTTGAACTTCAGGCCTCCCCAGTGGAAGCATCACTTGGGAAGGAAATGAAACACAAGAAATACTAACATGTATTTTGCTACATCTCTAAGAGTCCTTAAAATCCTGAAATTCTAGATGTTTTTAATCTGTGTATTGATGAAAATGAACATTTAATTCTCAAAAATGAAAAAAATAGAAAAGAAAGAAAAAATGCTTTTCAAAAATTAAGAAAGGGTGTGGTTCTAGAAACAGAAATCTACAACATTAGTAAGTAATCAATTATAAATATCCTTTAAGTCAAAAGTTAGTACTTAATGCCTTTAATCCCAGAACTCAGAAGGCAGAAGATAGTGTATTTCTATGATTTTTGAGGCCATCCTAGGCTACAAAGTAAGTTCTAGGCCACCCAGGGATATTTAGAGGACGCTCTTTCTCTTAAAAAAAAACAACTCCTCTAAGCTAATGCTAACTGGTATTCTTAGGCCATGATCTACAAGGTCTATGTAGATCTACATATGATCTACATATTGATACTCTTCATTCATCTACAAAGGTCACCTGATTCTTCCCATGTAAAAGCTATGGATATCTGCCACATCTGCCTTAAAAACTTCAGCGATAAAACATGAGGTGTGAGATCCAACTGCAGTTGTCAAAATTATTCACATAGGCTGTCGGGCAATATAACCCAGCTTCTGAGGATAGACCACAGTCAAGTCACACAACTTAACTTTCTGAATTGATATGAGGTGGTTCTGCACTTTGATCTGTACAGAAGGGCAAGAGATGCATTGCACAGCCGGGACCATAGGCCAAATAATCAGGGCAGCAGTTGTCTAAGTAGTTCTAAAGAGGTTTTAGTAACATAGATACTTTGCAAACTGCCTGTGGTTACTATAAGACACAGCAAGAATTGAACACATAGTATTGTGTCTATCTTAAGGTACACTCAAAAATAATACTTCCTTATCTTTGGACTCACCATATATTTTTAATTTATATAGTCTTACCTGGATAAAGACTTCTGTTTGATATTGTTATCCACTTCTAAGTGTAAATGAAAAATATATTTTATTACAACCAGGTTGTAGATGTAACCAACCATCTTATTCAATAAGAAACACAGAACCAATGCAAAGATAAAAGCCAAGAGGTCAGAGCAATAGCTAAGAGCTAAAAACCTTACCCTTCACTGTCACTGTACCTCTCTGAAAGAGACCTACTTCCTGTGTCTGTCTTTTTTTTTATAGAGTTTCTGTTCTGCCTTATCATTGGTTGTAAACCCAACCACATGACCTAGTCACTGCTTGTCTGTACAGACCTCCAGGTCTTCTATGGTTGGTATTGAGATTAAAGGCGTGTGTCTCCAATGCTGGCTGTATCCTTGAACACACAGAGATCTACCTAGCTCTGCCTACCAAGTACTGGGATTAAAGGCGTGCACCACCACTGCCCTGCTTTCACTGTGGCTTGCTAATAGCTCTGACCCCCGGGCAACTTTATTTATTAACATACAAATCACATTCCAGTACAAATAAAATATCATTATACCAGGTAAGACACCTGCAGATCTTTTCTGATCTCTTTGTTCTCCCAGACCAAATCCTTCAGTCTTATCCTTAGTGATACAAGAGAACCAGCTCCAGTTTCTCATCCTCCCACCCCACCCATCTACATCTTCTGTGGATCCCATAGACTATCCACTCCTAACGTCCCTCCCCCATTCATTGTACCCCAGCCCTCAACTTAAGCAGGTACCTCCTGTTGAGATACAGGCTACACCTGCCAGAAAACTAGGTAGGCTGCCCACAGACCTTCTCAGCTTTCTCTCTCTCTCTCTCTCTCTCTCTCTCTCTCTCTCTCTCTCTCTCTCCCTCTCCCTCTAGACCTGATCACTCAGTCTCTTCTTCAGAGCATCAACAGATCACCAACTATAGCCTCCTTTCCTCCCAGCCCACCTCTCCTCCCAACTTCACTCCCCACAACTCATCATTGCACTCCAGCCTCCAGCACCAGCAGCCATTCCCTGTGAACACACCAGCTGAGCAGGCCAGTAAAACAGGCAATACACAGCTATAACACTCTGAAAATCCAGAAAAGAAACAAAAAAAACAAACAAAACCAAACAACATAACACCTACCTGATTGACAAACCCAGAAATCAACACCTAGACCTCTAATCATCCCAAACCCAGATGCCTGGATGTTAGCATTAGAACATGTTCAATAACAGCCAGGGCAATATATCCCCACTAGAGCTCAGCTATCCCACCACAGTGGGCACTGAATATTCCAACATAACTGAAGCACAAGATAAAGACCTTGCAAGCAACCATATAAAGATGATAGCGTTTCTTAAATAGTAAATGAATGAAGCCTTTAAAGAAATCTAGGAAAATGCAAACAATTGGAAGACAAGAATAAATCCCCTAAAGAAAACCAGGGAAAAAATACAAAAAAAAAAACCAAAAAACCAAGCAGTTAAAGAAAAAATATAAAACTGTTCAAGACTTGAAAATAAAAATAGAAGCAATAAAGAAAACACAAACTGAGAGAATTCTACAAATAAAATTTTTAGGAATTTAAACAGGAACTACCAACAGAATACAAGAGATGAGATAGAGAATCTCAAGCATTGAAGATACAATATAAGAAATGGATAGACCAGTCAAAAAATGTTAAACCTAACATATTCCTGACACAAAACATCCAGGAAATATGGAACACTATGAAAATACCAAACCTACAAACAATAGGAATAGAGGATGGAGAAGAATCCCAGGTCAAAAGCCTGGAAAATATTTTCAAAAAAATCATAGAAGAAAAATTTCCTAATATAAAGAAAGAGATGCTTATAAGAGTACAAACAGCAAACAGAACACCATATAGATTGCCATACAATAATCAAAACACTAAATATACCAAACAATGACAGAACATTAAAACTTACAAGGGAAGAAACCAAGTACCATATAAGGAAAGACTTATTAGAATTGTACCTGAATTCCCAATGGAGTCTCTAAAAGTCAGAATGGCCTGGACAGATGTCCTGCAGATCCTAAGAGACAAATGATGCCAACGCAGACTAATATTCTTAGCAAGAATTTTATTAGATGGCGAGAATAAGATATTTTATGATAAAGACAATATCTATCTATAAATCCTGCCCTACAGAAGGTGCTAGAAGAAAAACGCCAACCTAAGGAGGTTAACTATACCCATGAAAACACAGGGAATAAATAATATCACACCAGCAAAACCAAAAGACACGTTCAAATACTCAAACACACACACCACCAACTGCAACAACAAGGGACAGTAATCAACAATCACTGGTCATTGATACCTGCCAATATTAATGGCCTCAATCCCCCCCCCCACAAAAAAAGACATAGACATGCTTCTGTTGCATCCAAGAAACACACCTCAAGACAAAGCCAGCCAGGACAAAACTAGACTAAGAGTTGAGTCTTTATCCTCATACCTGAACACCCCAGCCCCTAGGCTTTGGGCCCAAGGACACAACCCTGCACCCCTACACCACCACCCATTGCAGTTCCAGTTTCAGGCCAGTTGGCAGGCAGACCTCCTGCAGAAAGATCAGACTACCACCACCCCCCATCAGACCCTATAACCCAAGCCCCACCTCCCTCAAATCCCATCCACCCTTCCAGACTGCAACTGTTCCCTGAGACAGAGCCTTCCAGGACATGATTGGACTAAAAGTCCCAGTTTCAGGCCAGTTGGCAAGCAGACCTCCTGCAGACAGATCAGACTACCACTGTCTACCAAGTGCTAAGACTGAAGCTACTCCCTGAGACAAAGCCCACTGGCATCAATTGGACTAAGAGCTGCTCCCTGGGACAAAGAGTCCATCAGCATCAACTAGACCAAGAGCTCCCACTAGACAAAGAGTATCAATCAGACCAAAAGAGGCTCACTCAGACACAAACACTGCTTGCACCAAGTGGAAAAAGAGATGGGTACATGCCAGTGCAAAAATACAGTCAACAACATAAAAACCAATATGGCTCCATCAGAACCTACATCAGCAAGACCTGAACATACCAACACAAAAGAAACAGAAGATATCTACCATAAAAATGACTTTAAGAAGATATTAGAGATCTTAAAAGAAGAAATGGAAAATTCCCTTAAAGAAATTGAGGAAAAGTCAAACAAAAAATGGGAAGAAATCAGTAAATCCCTTGAAAGCCAAGAGAAAGCAATTAAACAAGTGAGGGAAACAGTTCAAGATTTGAAAACTGAAGTGGAGACAATAAAGAAGACACAAACTGAGGGAATTCTGGAAGTGGAAAATCTGAGTAAATGAACAGGAACTACAGATGCAAGTATAACCAACAGAATGCAAGAGATGGAAGAGCAGATCTCTGGCATTGAAGATACTATAGAGGAAATAGATTCATCAGTCAAAGAAAACACTAAAGCCAACAAAATCATGACTCAAAATGTCTAGGAAATTTGGGACACCATGAAAAGACCAAACCTAAGAATAATAGGGATAGAAGAAGGAGGAGAATACCAATTCAAAGGCACAGAAAATATATTCAACAAAATCATAGAAGAAAACTTTCCCAACCTAAAGAAGGAAATGCTCATAAAAATACAAGAAGGTTACAGAACACCAAATAGACTGGATCCAAAAACAGTCCCTTCACCACATAATAATCAAACCACTAAAGGTACAGAATAAAGAAAAAATATTAAGAGCTGCAAAGGAAAAAGGCCAAGTAACATATAAAGGCAGACCCATAAGAATAACACCTGACTTCTCAAAAGAGACTCTGAAAGCCAGAAGGACCTGGACAGATGTTATATAGACACTAAGAGACCATGAATGCCAACCAGACTACTATGCCCAGCAAAACTCTCAATCAACATAGACTAAGTAAACAAAATATTCCATGATAAAAACAGATTTAAACAATATCTCTCCACAAATCCAGCCCTAAAGAATGCACTAGAAGGAAAAATCCAACCTAAGGAAGTTAGATACACCCATGAAAACACAAGCAATTGATAGTCCCACACCAACAAATAACAAAGAAGGGAAACATACAACACTACCACCAAAAAATAACAGGAATTAACAACAATTGGTCAGTAATATCCATTAATATCAATGGCCTCAACTCACCTATAAAAAGACATGGGCTGACAGAATGGATATGAAAACAAGATCCATCCATTTGCTGCATACAAGAAACACACCTCAACTTCAAAGACAGACACCACCTCAGAATAAAAGGCTGGGAAGAGACTTTCCAATCAAATGGATTTAAGAATCAAGCTGGTGTAGCTATCCTAATATCTAATAAAATAGACTTCAAAAGAAAATCAATCAAAAGAGATCGGGAAGGACATTACATATTTATCACAGGGAAAATCCAACAAGATGAAGTCTCAATTCTGAATATTTATGCCCCAAATACAAGGGCACCTACATTGGTAAAAGAAACATTACTAAAGCTTAAATCACACATCAAACCTCATACACTAGTAGTGGGAGACTTCAACACTCCACTCTCACCAATGTACAAGTCTGCCAGACAGAAACTTAACAGAGAAATAAGGGAACTAATAGACATTATGACTCATATGGACTTAATAGCTATCTACAGAATATTCCACCCTAACATAAAAGAGTATGCCTTCTTCTCAGTACCCCATGGAACCTTCTCCGAAATGGACCACACGCTTGGTCACAAAGCAAATCTCAACAGACAAAAAAAAAATTGAAATAACCTCCTATATCTTATCAGACCACCATTGCTTATTCATAATAGCAAGAGCCAGGAAACAACCTAGATGCCCCTCAACTGAAGAATGGAGAAAGAAAATGTGGCACATATACACAATGGAGTACTACTCAGCAGTAAATAAAACGATGATATCATGAAATTTGCAGCCAAATGGGTGGAACTAGAAAATATCATCCTGAGTGACTTAACCCAGACTCAGAATGACAAACAGTATGTACTCACTCATAAGTGGATACTAGATGTGAGGGAAGGGATGGCCAGACTGCAACCCACAGCTCCAGAGAGGCTAGCTAACAGGGAAAGACCCTAGGAGGGACACATGGATGACCCAGCAAAGGAGAGGTGGATGAGATCTACACGAGTGGACTGGGTGTGGGGGGTTGGTGGAGGGTGAGGAGTAGGGGATGAGAACACAGGGAAATGGGAGGGTTGAGCTGGAACAGGGACAGAGTGGGAGGGTAGGGATGGAGATACCATGATAGATGAGGACATCATGGGAATAGGAAGAGGCAGGGTGCTGGGGAGGCTCTCAGGAATCCACAAGGATGATCCCACCTTGCACTGCTGGCAGTGGTCCAGAGGGTGCCTGGACTGGTCTACTCTGGTGACCGGTCTAGTGAATACCCTAACTGTCATCATAGAGCCTTTGTCCAGTGACTGATGGAGGCAGATTCAGAGATCCATGCCAGGCACCAGGCTGAGCTCTGGGAATCCAATTGATGAGAGAGAGAAGAGAGATACTGAAGGCAGGGACATCAAGATCATGATGGGAGGACATGCAGAAATGACCTGCCACACTAGTGGAAGCCCATGAACTGTAGACTAGTGGCTGTGGAGCCCCTATGGGACTGGACTAGGCCCTCTGGATATGGAAGGTAGTTGTTTGGCTTGAACTATTTGGGGGGCACCCAGGTAGGGGGATCGGGATCAGTCCCTGGTCCATGGACAGCTTCTGGGAATCTGGTGCCTGTGGTATGATGCCTTGTGCAGCCTTGGTGCAGTGGGAAGGGGCTTGGACCTGCCTAGGTTCAGTGTGCTGGGCTCTGCTAACTCCCCATGGGAGACCTTGATTTGGGAGATGTGGGGATGTGGGGTGGCTTGGGAGAGAGGGCTGGTGGGGGTGGGAGGAGGTAGGAGGTGGGATCTGTGGGTGGTATGTAGAGTGAGTAGAAAATTTTTTAATAAAGAAAAATGAAAAAAAGAAAAGAAAAAAGGAGAAATAAAACCTAGAAATCAAGGAAGTCCGGAGGAGACCTAGTTTAAGAACCTGTACTCCAATAAATTGGAAAACACAAAATAAAAGGATATTTTTGTTGATATGTACCACTTATCAAAGTTAAATAAAGATCAGATAAATAATTTAAACAGAGCTATAGCCCCTAGTGAAATAGAAGCTGCTATTAAAAGTCTCTCAAGCAGAAAAAGCCCAGGCCAGGCAGTTTTATTGCAGAATTCTCTCAGTCTTCAAAGAATAATTAATGCCAATACTCCTTAAATTATTCCACCAAATAGGAACAAAAAGAAGATTGTTGCTGTAGGATGTTCTGTATGTCCTATGGGAGCCCATTCTTGGGTTCCTCATGGCTTTACCCAGCAGGTCCACATAGACGATGACTAAGACCATGGGCTTGAGTGCAGGTGTCTGAGATGGTCTGCACTTGGCTGTGCTGGGGAATGGTCTGTATGTCAGGTTGCTCTGATTGATCAATAAATAAAACCTGATTGGCCGTGGCTAGGCAGGAAGCATAGGCGGGACTAACAGAGAGGAGAAATAAAAGAACAGGAAGGCAGGAGTCATGGCCTGCAGCAGCCACCAGGACAAGGAAGATATAAAATACCAGTAAGCCACGAGCCACATGGCAAGGTATAGATTTATAGAAGTGGACTAATTTAAGATATAAAAACAGTTAGCAAGAAGCCTGCCACAGCCAGACAGTTTGTAAACAAAATAAGTCTCTGTGTTTACTTGGTTGGGTCTGAGCAGCTGTGGGACTGGCAGGTGAGAGAGATTTGTCCTGACTATGGGCCAGGCAGGAAAACTCTAGCTACAGATTGTCAGACTTATTTAAGAGGCCTCAGTCACCCTAATACCCAAACCACTCAAAGATTCTGGTCATCAGCTTTTAGAGAGAAAGAAAAACATATTTCACAACAAGTATAGAAAACCATAGCAGAATAAAATGAAAAGACTAGTGATTTCTTAATATGTATTGCATTGAGCCTCTCCTATAGCATATTCCTGAGTGAATATTCATGAATAGACAATTAATACTTATACCTCTTTGTATATTTCCAAAACAAGGAAAAAACATCAATTTGTTGAATGTCAATACTTAAAAATAAACCACTATGCAGAATGGCCACGACCCTAGCTGACCACCTTAGACACACAGAAAGTGGCATCCTTGCCAGAATCAGTGTCATAACATGACTGCATCAAAGAACAGCATGCTGTTGTTATAGTAGTAGTTGTTGCTTACTGCTGAGTTAATTGTGTCCAGAGAATACTGAGTACGTGTTTTCAATTTCTGAAGAAACAAGCTTCTCCAGCTACTTAGTTAAAATTCTTCAACTCCACCAGTTATAGCCCCAGCAGCTAGTAAGCAGGCAAGTCTCCTGTGATCAGCCTGCTCCACCCCCATCCCCAGTGGCATCAGAGGACCCCAGAGGCACAGCACTCACTTGCACCTGATTGGAGGAAGAAGTGAGTGGCTGCTCTCCCAGCTGGACAGCCCTGTACCCTAGGCCCTAGGACCCGGGGCACTTCCCACACATCTCCTGACCCATCACAGCCTATAATTACCCCAAACCCAGATGGGTAGATGGCAGTGTAATAATACATTCAACAATATAAAGAGCAACATGGCATCACCAGAACCTAATGGCTCTACAATAGCAAGACCTGAACATCCCAATGCAGATGAAGCAGAAGAAAACAATTTTAAAAATAACCTTATGAAAATGATAGAGGCCCTTAGGGTGGAAATTAAAAAAATTTCCTTAAAGAAATCAATGAAAAGACAAACAATTGGAAGAAATCAATAAATCCCTTAAAGAAAACAGAGAAAAAAAACAATTTAAAAAAATGTGAAGGAAACAGTTCAAGACTTGAAAATTGAAATAGAGGCAATAAAGAAAACACAAACCAAAAGAATACTGGAAATGGAAAATCTGGAAAAACAAACAGGAACTACAGATGCAAGCATCACCAACAGAATACAAGATAGAAGAGAGAATTTCAGGCATTGAAGATATGATAGAGGAAATAAATTAATCAGTGAAAGAAAATGTCAAATCCAACATATTCTTAACACAAATCATCCAGGAAATCTGGGACAACACGAAAGACCGAACCTAAAAATAATGCAGATAGGAGAGGGAGAATAATTCCCGCTCAAATGGACAGAAAATATATTCAGCAAAATCATAGAAGAAAAACTTTCCCAACCTAAAGAAGGACATGCTTATGAAGGTACAAGAAGCTTACAGAACACCAAATAGACTGAACCCAAATAAAAATCCCCTCACCACTTAATAATAAAAATACAAAACATATCAATTAAAGAAAGAATATTAAGAGCTAGCTACAAAAGAAAAAGGTCACACAACATATAAGGTAGACCTATCAGAAAAACACCCAGCTCCTCAATGGAGACTATGAAAGCCAGAAGGTCTTGATCAGATGTTTTGCAGCCATTAAGAGACCACAGATATCAGCCAGGACCACTATAACCAGCAAAACTTTCAATCACCATAGATGGAGAAAGCAATATATCCCATGACAAAACCAAATGTCCTTTAATCCCAACATCCGGGGAAGAAGCTATCTCTGTGGGATGGAACCAGAATGAATCTGAACACTCCATCTGAGGCCAAATCCAGCCCTACAGGAAGTACTAAAAGGAAAACTTCCACACAAGGAAGTTAGCTACACCCACAAAAACACAGGCAATAAATGATCTCACATTTGTAAATCCAAAAGAAGGGAAACACGCATACTAACAAGAACATAACAAAACCAAAAATAGAGAGACAGACAGGCCCGGTGGTGGTCGGCAGAGGCAAGTAGGCCTGGCAGCAGCCCGTAGAGGCAGGTAGGCCCGGCGGCAACCTGCTCAGACAGGTAGGCCCTTCAGCGGCCCACAGAGGTAGACAGGTGTGGCTGTGGAGGCCCGCAGAGGCAGGTAGGCCCAGCGCGAGAGCAGGCCGGCCCAGCAGGCAGGAGCTGAAACACAGTCGCAATGAAGAACAGAAACTGAGCTATTACCCACTGAAGAGTTAGTGAAAACAAGCTCTTAATCAAGAGCTTGGAACAGGGATGCCTTTAATCCCAACATCCGGGGAAGAAGCTATCTCTGTGAGATGGAACCAGAACGAATCTGAACACTCCATCTGAGGCCAACCCAGGGCCCAGCTGCTGATCCTGCGAAACCCAGCAACTTGGAGGTGTTGGTGAGACTACCATGCTCAGCTGAAATCCATCTGGGAGAGGATTCAGATCCCTACAGTGAAGTCTGAAGAAACAAGATCAGCTGAGGAGTCAACGAATGAACAAAACGTGACCTGGGAACACAGAAGAAGGTGCTGCCCAGCCACCAAACCAGATCACCAGAATCATAAGTATATACTTCACCGACTGAGATCAGCTGCTCCTGAAGAAACAGCCCAAGAGCACCAATTTAACCAAGAACTCCTAGTGAACCAAGACTAAAAATTAGAACAAGAGAGACACTCTCAGACACTGACACCACTTGCACCGAGCAGAGGAAGCAGTGAGTAGACGCCAGTGCAAAAATACAGGCAACAACATAAAGACTTATATGGCAACATCAGAACCTAGTGATTCTACACCTGCAAGACCTGAACATACCAAGACAGAAGAAACAGAAGAAATCAATCCTAAAAATGACTTTAAGAAGATGATAGAGGCCCTTAAAGAGGAAATGAAAAACTCCATTAAAGAGGAAATAAAAAATTCCCTTAAAGAGGAAATGAAAAACCCCACTAAAAAAGAAATAAAAACTTCCCTTAAAGAGGAAATGAAAAATTCCATTAAAGAGGAAATAAAACATTCCCTTAAAGAAATGGAAGAAAAAAACGAACAAAAATGGGAAGAAATCAAAGAAAACCAAGAAACAGTAATTAAACAGATGAAAGAAACATTCCGAGATCTGAAAAATGAACTTGAGACAATAAAGAAAACACATGCTGAGGGAATGCTGGAAATATAAATCCTCACTAAATGAACAGGAACTACAGAAACAAGCATAGCTAACTGATTGCAAGAGGTGGAACAGAGAATCTCTGACACTGAAGACACAATAAAGAAAAGAGATTTGTCAGTCAAAGAAAACACTAAAGACAAAAAAGTCGCAACACAAAACATGCAAGAAATTTGGGACACCATGAAAAGACCAAAACTAAGAATAATAGGGATAGAAGAAGGAGAAGAATACCAACTCAAAGGCACAGAAAATATATTCAACAAAATCATAGAAGAAAACTTTCCTAACCTAAAGAAAGAAATATTTATGAAGATACAAGAAGCTTACAGAACACTGAATAGGCTGGATCCAAAAAAAAAGTCCCATCGCTACATAATAATCAAAACACTAAACACACAGAACAAAGAAAAAATATTAAGAGCCGCAAAGGAAAAAGACCAAGTAACATATAAAGGCAAACCCATCAGAATAACACCAGACTTCTCAATAGAGACTATGAAAGCTAGAAGATCATGGACAAATCTTATGCAGACCCTAAGAGACCATGGATGCCAACACAGACTATTATACCAGGCAAAACTCTCAATCACCGTAGGCGGAGTAAACAAAATATTCCAGGATAAAACCAGATTTAATCAATACCTGTCCACAAACCCAGCCCTACAGAAAGGACTAGAAGGGAAAATCCAACCCAAAGAATCTAAACACTTCCATGAAATATCAAGTAATAGATAATCCCACACCAACATACACCAAAGAAGGACAACACAACACAACTACAAAAAATAACAGGAATTAACAATCACTAGTCATTAATATCCATCAATATCAATGGTCTCAACTCACCTATAAAAAGACACAGGCTAACAGAATGGATAAGAAAACAGGACCCATCCATCTACTGCATACAAGAAACACACCTTAACTTCAAAGACAGACACTACCTCCGAGTAAAGGGCTGGGAAAAGGCTTTCCAAGAAAATGGACCTAAGAAACAAGCTGGTGTAGCTAACCTAATATATAATAAAATAGACTTCAAACTAAAATCAATCAAAAGAGATCAGGATGGACATTACATATTTATCACAGGAAAAATCCACCAAGATGAAGTCTCAATTCTAAACATTTATGCTCCAAATACAAAAGCACCCACATTCATAAAAGAAACACTACTAAAGTTTAAAATGCACATCAAACCCCACACATTAGTAGTGGGAGATTTTAACACACCACTCTCACCAAAAGACAGATCTACCAGACTGAAACGTAACAAAGAAATAAAGGACCTAACAGATGCTATGACTCAAATGGACTTAATAGATATCTACAGAACATTCCATCCCAACACAAAAGAATATACCATCTTCTCAGCACCCCATGGAACATTCTCAAAAACTGACCACATGCTTGGCCACAAAACAAATCTCAGCAGATACAAAAACATTGGAATAACCTCCTGTATCTTATTAAACCACCATGCCTTAAAGTTAGACCTCAACAACAACAAAAATTATAGAAAACCCACAAACTCATGGAAACTGAATAATGCCCACCTGAAACATCAATGGGTCAAGGAAGAAATAAAGAAAGAAATTAAAGATTTCCTAGAATTCAAGGAAAATGAAAGTACAACATACCCACTATGAAAGCAGTGCTAAGAGGAAAATTCATAGCTCTAAATGCACACATAAAGAAGATGGAGCAATCCCATACCAATGAATTACCAGCACAACTGAAAGCTTTAGAACAAAAAGAAACAAACTCACCCAGGAGAAATAGACACTAGGAAATAATCAAATTGAGAGCTAAAATCAATGAAATAGAAAACAAGAGAACAATACAAAAAAATCAATAAAACAAAGAGTTGGTTCTTTGAAAAAATCAACAAGATAGACAAACCCCTAGCCAAATTAACCAAAAGGCAAAGAGAGAGCACCCAAATTAACAAAATCAGAAATGAAAAGGGAGACATAACAACAGACAATGAGAAAATCCAGAGAATCATCAGATCATACTTCAAAACCTGTACTCCACAAAAATGGAAAACCAGGAAGAAATAGATACTTTTCTGGATAAGTAACACATACCAAAATTAAATCAAGACCAGATAAACCATTTAAATAGACCAATAACCCCTAAAGAAATAGAAACAGTCATCAAAAGTCTCCCAACCAAAAAAAGCCCAGGACCAGATAATTTCAGTGCAGAATTCTACCAGACTTTCAAAGATGAACTAATATCAATACTCTTCAAAGTGTTCCACACAACAGAAACAGAAGGAACATTACCAAACTCTTTTTATGAGGCTACAATTACCCTGATACCCAAACCACACAAAGATGCAACAAAGAAAAAGAACTACAGACCAATCTCCCTCATGAACATTGATGCAAAAGTACTCAACAAAATATTGGCAAACCGAATCTAAGAATACATCAAAACAATTATCCATCAAGACCAAGTAGGATTCATCCCAGGGATGCAAGGATTGTTCAACATACGAAAATCAGTCAATGTAATACACCATATAAACAATCTGAAAGAAAAAAAACACATAATCATCTCATTAGATGCTGAAAAAGCCTTTGACAAAATCCAACACCCCTTCATGATAAAGACCTAAGAAAGATCAGGAATACAAGGAACATTTCTAAACATAATAAAGGCAATTTATAGCAAGCCAACAGCAAACATCAAATTAAACAGAGAGAAACTCAAAGTGATACCACTAAATTCAGAAACAAGACAAGGCTGTCCACTCTCCCCATATTTATTCAATATAGTACTAAAAGTTCTAGCTAGAGATATAAGACAACAAAAGGAGATCAAAGTAATACAAATTGGAAAGGAAGAAGTCAAACTTTCACTATTTGCAGATGATATGATAGTATACCTAAGTGATCCCAAAAACTCTACCAGGGAACTCCTACAGCTGATAAACTCCTTCAGTAAAGTGGCAGGATACAAGATCAACTCAAAAAAATCAGTAGCCCTCCTATACACAAATGATAAAAGGGCTGAGAAAGAAGTCAGAGAAACATCACCCTTTACAATAGCCACAAATAATATAAAATACCTTGGGATAACACTAACTAAACAAGTGGAGGACCTTTTTGACAAGAACTTTAAATCTCTAAAGAAAGAAATTGAAGAAGATATCAGAAAATGGAAGGATCTCCCATGCTCATGGATAGGTAGGATTAACATAGTAAAAATGGCAATCTTACCAAAAGCAATCTACAGATTCAATGTAATCCCCATCAAAATACCAACACAATTCTTCACAGACTTAGAAAGAAAAATACTCAACTTCATATGGAAAAACAAAAGACCCAGGATAGCTAAAAGAATCCTATGCGATAAAGCAACCTTTGGAGGCATCACCATCCCTGACCTCAAACTCTACTATAGAGCTATAGTAATAAAACAGCTTGGTACTGGTATAAAAACTGACATACGGACCAATGGAATAGAATTGAAGACCCTGACATTAATCCATGCACATATGAACACCTGGTTTTTGACAAAGGAGCCAAAACTATACAATGGAAAAAAGAAAGTATCTTCAACAAATGGTGCTGGCATAACTGGATCTCAATATGTAAAAGATTACAAATAGATCCATATCTGTCATCATGCACAAAACTCAAGTCCAAGTGGATCAAAGACCTGAACATAAATCCAGTTACACTAAACTTAAAGGAAAAGAAAGTAGGAAGCCCTCTTGAACGCATTGGCACCGGAGACCATTTTCTAAATAAAACACCAACAGCACAGACCCTGAGCACAACAATTAATAAATGGGACCTCTCAAAATTGAGAAGATTTTGCAGGGCAAAAGACACAGTCAATAAGACAAAAAGACAGCCAACAGAATGGGAAAAGATCCTCACCAACCCCACATCTGACAGAGGATTGATCTCCACAGTATATAAAGAACTCAAGAAACTAGACATCAAAATACTGAACAGTCCAACTAAAAAATGGGCTAAAGAGCTAAACAGAGAATTCACAAAACAAGAATCACAAATGGCTGAAAGACATTTAAAGAAATGGTCAACATCCTTAATCATCAGAGAAATGCAGATCAAAACGACTCTGAGATACCACCTTACACCTGTCAGAATGGCTATGATCAAAAACACCAATGACAGTCAATGTTGGAGAGGATGCTGAGCAAGGGGAACACTCCTCCACTGTTGGTGGGAATGTAAACTTGTACAACCACTGTGGAAATCAGTATGGCAGTTTCTCAGAAAATTAGGAATCGATCTACCTCAAGACCCAGCCATCCCACTCTTGGGCATATACCCAAGGAATGCTGATTCATACCATAAAGATACATGCTCAGCTATGTTCATAGCAGCACTATTTGTAATAGCCAGAACCTGAAAACAACCTAGATGCCCATCAATGGAAGAATGGATGAAAAAAATGTGGTATATATACACAATGGAGTACTACTCAGCAGAGAAAAACAATGAAAGCATGAAATTTACAGGCAAATGGATGGAACTAGAAAAAATCATCCTGAGTGAGGTAACCCAAACCCAGAAAGACAGTCATGGTATGTTCTCACTCATAAGTGGATTCTAGATGTAAAATAAAGGACAGTCAGACCAAAAAAAAAAAAAAGAATTTATGTGGCTCATGTCACTTAGCGGGAGACACTCTGTGCAGCCTTGGTACAGGGAGGAGGGGCTTGGACCTGCCTCAACTGAATGTACCAGGCTCTGCTGACTCCCCATGGGAGACCTTGCCTTGAAGGAGGCAGGAACGAGGATTAGGGGGTTGGGGGAGAATGCTGGCGGAAGGGAAGAGAGAGGACAGGGGAATCTGTGGTTGGTATGTAAAATGAATAGGAAATCTCTTAATTAAAAAAAATAAATGAGAAAAAGATAACAGTAAGACAATATGTGAATTGGCTAATATGTCTAAATTGAGAAATTGCAGAATGGAAAAATATCTGATCATCTTAATTATATCTAGTCACAAAAATTAATGAAGGTAATTAGATATTGCATTTTTGGTTTTAAACGTAATCACACTACTATATAATAATACATAGCAAAAAATATGATGTGTTTACTATAACAAATGAAAAACAATCCATTTTATAACATAGCCAACTTGCTATTAAGTGGATATAGAGGATAGTTGGACTAGGTTAAACATCATTTTCTTATTTATACAGAGATATTACATTCGTCCATGGCTCATGTTAAAAACACAAACATGTTTCAGATGTTAGGGTTTTAGAATAAAGTTTCTTATAAATAATTTAACAGATTTTGAATTCTACAATGAAGAAACAAATTAAGAAAGAATATAACTGCATTTACATTGGATTTCCTTGGCAGTTTTTTTTCTAGAAAAAAAACTTGTGACTCTTTTTTAATTAGGGTAGGACCAATAGAGTATTCACTATTAATCTTACCTGTTCTGATCTGGACAGGCTTTTTAAGTATTGATTGTAGCTGTCCTGGACATCTTTCTTCACTGTGACACATTTTAAAAGTGATAATTTAATGACCATTTTAAAAAACATTTACCCAATGATTTGAATTTGTTGTTTCAGTTCATAACATAACTTACATTATAAATTTACAAACAGCTACTAATATGTTCTTCAACATTTTGACTACAGTGAGTGACTCCTTACAACTTTTTCTTGTGTTGAAGAAAAGGAAGAACTCAGCCACAAAAATTACCTCAACAAAAGCACAGATAGAGACAGACAGACAGACAGACAGACAGAAACAGAAACAGAGAGACAGAGAGACACAGACAGTGCTAGAGACAGAGAGACAGAAAGAGACAGAGAGTCAGAGACAGACACAGACAGAAGAGACACTGGTTCTTTCACAGCCTTTGACGGCTACAGTAACCGGTGGTTCTATGGTCACATGCTCAATGGAATTAGCATCCTGACTCCACCCCCATTCCTTGCCCCTAGAGCACCACAGCACCTTCTTTGCCATGCTTTTTTGGTATTTCAGTGACTGTGGTGTTACCTCCCAAGAGCTTGGTTTGCAGACCGTGGAATAGAGTCCTGCTTCTGCTAACACAGTTTCTTGATAGCCCATTCAGGAGGGAATCCTGCACCACAATCTGGCTGTTTCTGTGCTAAACAAGGATTTCTATAAAGACTAAACAAGGTAATAACATGAAGACAAAAATAAAGCCTGTTGGATAATTTTTGTTATTTGCTGTGGAACTATTTAGAATTCCAAGTAGAACTTAACATGCAAGGTGTGTCTTTGAAATGTAGCTACCAGAAAATTATGAATCTTTACATGGGTAATTACCTCTGCCAACATGGAGATCTTTTAACTTGGAGTAAATCAGCTATTTAATAATATATAACAGATGTTTTATTATATAGAGCCCCATTAAAGAAGATAACAATGTCCTCTATTATGGACCTAGTCAACTATACTGAGGACAGAACTGGATTGAAATGTAAGTTTAAATTCCCTACCTAAGCAGTGTCTAGGCTAGCAGATCCTGGACACAAATGTGCCTTCACCTCTGTGTTTATGTCCAAATAACATGGAAGGAAAAAACTCTTTATACAGAGATAACTAGTAGTCTTGTTGTGGTTAAGATTTGAGATTCAGAGGACTCATTATGGGGGAAAACAGATCACTGATGAAACAATTGATGAATGGAGCTCTTCTATGGTGGTATTTTATTTGTACTGAAATGTGATTTTCATTGTATGTTAATAAATAAAGTTGCCCGGGGGTCAGAGCTATTAGAGCCATAGCAAGAGTGTGGTGGTGGTGGTGCATGCCTTTAATCCCAGCACTTGGTAGAAGAGCTAGGTAGATCTCTGTGTGTTCAGGGATACAGCCAACATTGGAGACATACGCCTTTAAGACCTGGAGGGCGGTACTTACAGGCAGTGATGAGGCAGTCATGTGTTTGGGTTTACAACCAATGAGAAGGCAGAACAGAAAGACTATTTAAAGACAAACACACAGGAAGTAGCTCTCTTTCGGGGAAGCTAGGAACACTGCAGGAGGTAAGATTTTAGCTCTGAGCTCTGACCTCTCGGCTTTCTCTTTTACATTGGTTCTGTGTTTCTTATTTTAATAAGATGGTTACATCTACACTCTTCTGAGAAAAGGATGGAGTGGGTCTTCTCCATCTAAAATTGGGTGCTAGACCTGATACAAAGGGACTTTGCATATAATTCTGGTATCAGAGAAGGAAAGCCAAATGTTGGCTGCCTCTGACACCTTCTGATAATTGAGAATGGTCCCAAATCTGTATGCTCTCAGAAAAGATAAATGTCAAATATGATAACTGCTAGTTAAAGTCTAGGTTCACATGCAGTCATCGAAATGTTTTTGAATAATTAAGGAGAGTCGATTTGATATTAATAAGTATCAGTAACACAAAAGGTTCCTTTTGCAAACCATAGAGTGAGTACTTGGGAAATGATAGTTGAGTGTAAAACTCATGTCTATATGAACAAAAATGAACAAGTTTTCAGTCTAAAATTGTATTCCATAATACCATGGGGACTGTAAGACACACTAAGTATAGATTACCTAACTCAGAGCACACCAAACAGGAATTAGTCTCTTATCTTTGAATTTCCCTAATGTTAATGTACTGTTAAATCTCTTAAATCTTACCTGAAGAAAGGCTTTGGATCAGTACTGTGGTGCACTTCTAAAGATAAAGAAAAATGGGTTTATAATAACTCTACAAAAATATATAAAGGGGAATAGATTCAATGTCAATATCAATTCCATTAAGACCAATGTGGAGACTATTCTAGAGTAAACATTCAGTTGTAGGCAATTAATTCATAGAGAGCTCTTACTTCCATTCTCTGCATATTTCAAGTCAAAGAGAGAGCCATCTATCAAACATTAATGCCTAAAAATAAACTCTCATGCACATCTTGATGATCCTAAATAAACAATCTCAAACAGAGAGAACAGCATCCTTACCAGACTCAGGACCTCAAACTGACTGAGTCACACAGTAGCTTCTTGTTGTTTGACTCTGGGCTAAAAGTACTAGAAATAAGTCTTGATTTGGTGTGGTGGTGCACACCCTTAACACAAGCACTGGGGGGCGGGCAGCAGAGCCAGAGAGATTTCTGTGAGTTCTAGGACAGCCAGAACTTCATAACAAAAAGATTTGTCACATAACATAAAAAGCCAAAAAGAAAAATTTCTTAGATTGTATAATCTTATTTCTTTTCCTTCAAAAACACAAAGAAGTTTCTTCAGCTATTTAGCTGATGTTGTTCAGTTTAGGGTAAAAAGCCCTAGCACAAGAAGCTGGATGTACAGCAACTGTCCTTTGCAGCATGTTGAAACACAGCAGACAGAAACAAACTAAGGACAAAGACCTTTACAAAAAACTGAGGAAGGAACAATGTGCTTACTCTCCTCATCCTTTTGGTGAAAGAGGCCCCTTAGTTCCAGCCCTGTTCACAAACTTATGTGCAGCTTAAAACTCGGTCATTACAGTGTCCATCATCTCCCATAAAAACGGTTGTTGGAATGAATCCTCCAGGCAGTTTTGCACGGTGAGCTGTATCTCACAGTGAGAGAGCAACAGAGGAGCATCGTGGGGTGGAGCACCACGTTCCATGGGTCACCTGCTGACGTGGAATCAATTCACATGTTCGAGTACACAAAATAGGAACTCACTCAAGTTTTCACTGTACACTGACAGTTTGCCTTTCATAAATGAAAATTACTGCTCTTTTGTCTTGTTTCAAGAGAAACTTGCTGTACCTTCTCAGCATTCCCCATGACTCAGGAAGGGCATCTGACCCACTATCAAATGGGCTGGGACTGTGGCTCAGTGGTAAAGCCTAAGCCTACCATGTGGGAGCCTCAGTCAGCCTCATCACTATGAGTGCGGAGAACAACGAAATTCACAGTAACGTGATACTAGAAATTTACCTGCATTACCGTAATGCTGACTCTTTCCATCTTACCTCTGGAAGGAAGAAGACCACTTGGATTCACCCCCTTGTCTGGCTGCCAGTGGCAAGTTGGGTATAAAAGACGCCGTGACGACAGTTGTTGAAATACAGACTCTGCAGTGTTCCTTCCACTGTCAGAGTCTCTCTAGACTCAGTGCAGATGCAGCCAATTCTTTGACAAACAGAATGATGTCATTGGCTCAACTCTCCATGTCCAAAGTTTCTCTGGAAATTGTGCTTTTCAGTGTGTAAACCATGTTTTTATCATACCCTTATGCACTTAACAAAACTCAAGGGAAACGTTATAAGGGTAGAGTTAATATGAAGGTTGCATGCCTAGATTGGTCACAGTGCCCTATCTTCGAACCCCAGAACTTTAAAAACCCAAAACCAAAGAAATAAAACATATAAGGATTGACAGTCTTCTTAAAGTCTATTACACTTACTATGACACAACATTGTCAGTCTACAATGGGACATGACTATGATAACCTTGATTAAGTATGTGGAAATTGTCTCAAGTGAGAAATTGCAAAGTAATTAAAACACCAAGATGATTGTAATTACCTCATTAGGTAAAAAATTAAAGTGATTAAGTTTTGTTTGTGACATAATTACATTTTAGTAATATTCAAGTTTGTAATCATATGCAGTACAAAGCATTTGTTATAAAAACTGAAAGAAAAATCAGTTTTTCCACTGATGACAGCTAATGTTGGAGAGGATGTGGAGCAAGGGGAACTCTCTTCCACTGCTGGTGGGAATGCAAACTTGTACAGCCACTCTGGAAATCAGTATGGCAGTTTCTCAGAAAATTGGGAATAAGTCTTCCTTGAGACCCAGCTATACCACTCTTGAGCGTATATCCAAGGAATGCTCAATCCTACCACAAGGACACTTGCTCAACTATGTTCATAGCAGCATTATTCATAATAGCAAGAACCTGGAAACACCCTAGTTGCCCCTCAACTGAAGAATGGATAAAGAAAATGTGGCACATATATACAATGGAGTACTACTCAACAGTAAAAAACAATGATTTTATGAAATTTGCAGGCAAATGGATGGAACTAGAAAATATCATCCTGCGTGAGGTAACCCAGATTCAGAAGGACAAACATAGTATTACTCACTCATAAGTGGATAATAGATGTAGGGCAAGGGATGGCCAGACTGCAGCCCATGGCTTTGTAGAGACTGGCTGACAGGGCGGGACCCTGGAGTGATGCATGGATAGCCCAATGAAGCAGAAGTAGATGGTATCTGCATGAGTGGGCTGGGGGTGGGAGGGTGGTGAAGGGCAAGAAATGGGGGGGTGAAACATAAGGAAATGGGAGGGTCATGTTGGAGTGGGGATGGAGTGGGAGAGCAGGGAAGGAGATACCATGATAGATGAAGACATCATGGGAGTGGGAAGAGGCCGGGTGCCGGGGAGGACCTCAGGAATCCACAGGGATGACCCCACCCTTGACTGCTGGTCATGATTGAGGGGATGCCTGGACTGATCTACTCTGGTGACCAGTCTAGTGAATACCCCAACGGTCATCATAGAGCCTTTACCCAGTGACTGATAGAGGTGGATGCAGGGATCCATGGCAGGGCTCCAGGCTGAGCTCCAGGAATCCAATTGAATGGAGAGAGGATGGATTCTGCATGCAGGGGAGGTCAAGACCATGATGGGAAGATGTGCAGAGATGACCAGTCACACTGGTAGAGACCCATGAACTGTGGACTAGTGGCTGTGGAGCCCCCATGGGACTGAACTAGGCCCACTGGATATGGGAGACAGCTGTTTAGCTAGATCTGTTTGGGAGACACCTGAGCAGGAGGATTGGGATCCATCCCTGGTGTGTGGGCAGGCTTTTGTGAGCCGGTGCCTGTGATGTGGCACCCTGCACAACCTTGGTGTGGTGGGGAGGGGCTTGGACCTGCCTCAGCTCGGTGTATTGGGCTCTGCTGACTCCCCATGGGAGACCTTGATTTGGGGGATGTGGGGATGTGGGGTGGCTTGGGAGGGAGGGCTGGGGGTGGAAGGAGGGAGGTGGTGGGATCTGTGGGTGGTATGTAGGGTAAGTAGAAAATTTCTTAATTAAAAAATATTTTAAAAAAAAGATTGAAAAAAAGAAAATGAGAGAATGAGGAGAAACTGACTTTTAAGAAAATATGCTAGTGTTTCATGGTTGCCATAGGGTAAAAGTGCCCTACATGTTGACAGAAATCAGCATAGGAAGAAAAGCCTGTCTCACACCTACATCTACTCTCTTCAAATAGATGTGGGAAGGGTTTTATTTGTTCTACAAGTAGATGAACTGGGACCAAAAAATGAGTTTTATTTCTAGAACAATTGTAGGTCATATGAAAACAACTGTTGAACATTTTTGTTGGATTATCCAAGCCAAAGCCAAAGAATGTGGTGTTATATTGTGTACCCCAATATATTGTATACCCTAATAAACTTATCTGGGGATCAAAGGACAAGTCAGCCACTAGATTATACATAGAGGCCAGGCAGTGCTGTGGGATGTTCTGTATGCTGTGAATGTGTTGCTCTGATTGGTTGATAAATAAAATGCTGATTGGCCAGTGGCCAGGCAGGAAGTATAGGCAGGATAAGCAGAGAAGGAGAATTCTGGGGGAGGAAAGCTGAGTCAGGAGATGCCAGTCCACTGTCCAGGGAGCAGCTTGTAATAGTACACAGGTAAAGCCATGGAACACATGGCAACATACAGACTAACAAAATTTGTCTGAATTTAAATGTAAGAGCTGGTCAGTAGTTAGCCTGAGCTAATGGCCAAGCAGTTTTAATTTAAAAAAAAAAAAGAAAAATCAGTTTTTCTAACAATCAAATTTATTTCAGTGTGCTTATACAGGTTCCCTGTCAGGTTAAGAAGTTTTCTCCTTTATACAAAGACAGTACATGTGTCAGTGTCAAAATCAAATAAGCAACATTTTAACAGTATATTTTCATAGTTGAAAGTGCTTAGAAATAGTTTAATTGATTCTGATTTTTACAGACTATTAGGAAACAAATTTTAAAACAAAACAACTGCATTTATATTTGATTTCCTTAACTCCTTTGGGGGTGTTAAAATTTTTACACTTTTTTTGTAAAGTGTGTTCTCTTTCTTTTTTATAATTTTTTATTTTATAATTTAATTTAATTTTACATATCAGCCATGGATTCCCTTGTCCTCCCCCCTCCCCCCCCCCCCTGGCTTCCCCCCAGCCCACTTCCCATTCCCATCTCCTCCAGGACAAAGACTCCCCTGGGGATTGAGTTCAACCTGGTAGATTCAGTTCAGGCAGGTCTATTCCCCTCCTTCCAGACTGAGTAAAGTGTCCCTACATAAGCCCCAGGTTCCAAACAGCCAACCTATGCACTGAGGACAGGTCCCAGTCCCACTGCCTGGATGCCTCCCAAACAGTTCAAGCCAATCAACTGTCTCACCTATTCAGAGAGCCTGATCCAGATGGGGGCTCCTCAGCTATTGGTTCATAGTTCATGTGTTTCCATTCATTTGGCTATTTGTCCCTGTGCTTTATCCAACCTTGGTCTCAACAATTCTTGCTCATACAAACCCTCCTCTTTCTCACCAATTGGACTCCTGGAGCTCCACGTGGGGCCTGGCCATGGATCTCTGCATCCGGTTCCCTCAGTCATTGGATGAGATTTCTAGCATGACAATTAGGGTGTTTGGCCATCCTATCACCAGAGTAGGTCAGTTTGAGATTTCTCTCAACTATTGCCAGTAGTCTATTGTGGAGGTATCTTTGTGGATTTCTGGGAACCTCTCTAGCACTTTGCTTCTTCCTATTCTCATGGATCTTCATTTATCATGTTCTCTTATTTCTTGTTCTCCCTCTCTGTTCTTGATCCAGCTGGGATCTCCCACGCCCCTAAGCTCTCTTTTCCTCGAACCTTGCCCTTCATTACCCCCACTCATGTCCAGGTTGTTCATGTAGATCTCATCCATTTCTCTGTCATTGGGCGATCCCTGTGTCTTTCTTAGGGTCCTGTTTTCTAGGTAGCCTCCCTGGAGTTGTGAGTAGCAGTCTAGTCATCTTTGTTTTACATTTTGTTTTACATCTAGTATCCTCCTATGAGTGAGTAGATACCATATTTCATATACACAATGGAATACTACTCAGCAGAGAAAAACAATGGCATCATGAGGTTTGCAGGCAAATGGATGGATCTAGAAAAATCATCCTGAGTGAGGTAACCCAGACTCAGAAAATGTTTACTCTTATTTGTTTTATTTAGGGTAGTTAGGAACAGATAGAGTAGTTAAAATCTTACCTCTGTTGAACCTCACATGCTTTTTGTCTCTCTGCTCTGGCTCTTTGGCACATGTTCCTGTGCTGTGACAAATGTTAAAAGTGATCATTATTGTACTGTTAGTGTGAAAGACACTTAGCAAGTGCTCTAAATGCTTTACTTTTGAGTCCCTGTCCAGTACAGGATCTCACTATGTAGCCCAGCTGACCTGAAACCTAGTAGGTGGACCACGCAAGCCTTGAACTCACAGAGATATGTGTGCCTGGGCATTAATGTTGCAGTTGTTTTCTATTAACAACATTACCATATCTGGATGGTTATAAATACATGTATAGTGCAGGGAAGTCCTATAAATTGAAAGGATATTTTAGGAAATCATGGGATACTATGTCAAAGTACATTCAATTGTGAATACTAGGGCATATGTAATTTGTTTCCTTCTGAAGAGCAGCAACTGGAATTTCCTTATTTATTTATTTCTCTACTCAAGTGTTCATTTGCAGTACTGGAGCTATAGTGCATGGCTCTCCCATTCAAGCAAATGCTGTATCAATAGCTACATCCCTGCTCAGAGCAGCCTGTCCGAACAATAAAGAATGCCCAGTAGGTTTAACTCAGCTTCGATTTGATTCCTACTTTAATCTGTTTCTTACTGGTTACTTCTCAGGCTTTCTTTGAGCTCCTTAACTCAATTTTCTCATCCCTGTGAGGAGGATTAAACAGTATCTATGTTACACAGTGCTGTGGTGATGCTTCGGTCTGTACAAAGCATGTACCAGTGTTTCCAGCACCTGACAGCTCAGTGTTTGTTGAATAACGATGATTGCTTTTCCTACTACTGTCAAACACAGCATTTCAATGAAGAGCAATAGCAGAATTTTACCTACTGCAAACATGCAAAATTATATTCAAATAAGCTTACAGTTTTTTATTTTATTTTACAATACTATTCAGTTCCACATAACAGCCACAGATTCCCTTGCTCTCCCCCTCCCTGCCCCCTCCTCCCAGCCCACCCCATTCCCACCACGTTCAGACCAAAGCCACCCCCGAGGACTGAGATCGACCTGATAGACTCAGTCCAGGCAGGTCCAGTCCCCTCCTCCCAGACTGAGCCAAGCATCCCTGCATAAGCCCCAGGTTTCAAACAGCTATCTCATTCAGCGAGCCCAGGACCTGAACAATCAATCAATGGGACCTCTTGAAACTGAGAAGCTTTTGTAGAGCAAAGGATACAGTCAACAAGGCAAAGCGACAGCCCACAGAATGGGAAAAGATCTTCACCAACCCCACATCTGACAGAGGACTGATATCCAGAATATATAAGGAACTCAAGAAATTAGACATCAAAAAGACCAACAGTCCAATTAAGAAATGGGCTATAGAACTAAACAGAGAATTCTCAACAGAGGAAACTCAAATGGCTGAAAGACATTGAAGGAATTGCTCAACATCCCTAATCATCAGGGAAATGCAAATCAAAACAACTCTGAGATACCACCTTACGCCTGTCAGAGTGGCTAAGATCAAAAACACTGAAGACACTTTATGCTGGAGAGGATGTGGAACTCGGGGAACTCTCCTCCACTGCTGGTGGGAATGCAAGCTTATACAACCACTTTGGAAATCAATATGGACGCTTTCTTAGAAAATTGGGAATCAATCTCCCTCAAGATCCAGCTATACCACTCTTGGGCATATACCCAAGAAATGCTCAATCATACCACAAGAGTACTTGCTCAGCTATGTTTATATCAGCATTGTTTGTAATAGCCAAAACCTGGAAACAACCTAGATGCCCTTCAACTGAAGAATGGATAAATAAATTGTGGCACATATACACAATGGAATACTACTCAGCAGAGAAAAACAATGACATCATGAGGTTTGCAGGCAAATGGATGGATCTAGAAAAAAATCATCCTGAGTGAGGTAACCCAGACTCCGAAAGACAAATATGGTATGTACTCACTCATAGGAGGATACTAGATGTGGAAGCTTACAGTTTTTTTAAATTATATTGCCTAGGCTAGCCTTGAATTTTGTAATCCCCCTAACTTATCTTCCCTGTAGATAGGGTTGCAGGCTAGCGTCACTGTGCCTACCTTACATTTTATTCACATTTTAGCAGCTTTGACATTGGAATGCCACTTATAACTTGTGATATTTAATGCCAGAGGCCTGCTTCTGTGGGGGTTCAGGTCTCAAAGAGGATGTGTTGGTTGAGTCAATGGGGCTGGGGGTGGTGGTGAGATGGACAAGATCTGAGGGAGAGTTGGGATGGTTGCCAGTGCACTTATTGAAAAAAAAGAATACACTTGAGCTTAAATAAAGACTCCCTGCTTTTGCATATGGATTCGGATTCCTTGGTGGTCTCTGGGGAATTCCACAACTTGGGAATAACAACAGCTTGATATTAACTTGTATGGGAGTAGGCAGAGTTATCACACTGTATGGTTCCACAGTGGTAGGGATTTTTTTCAAAGAATTAATTTGTTTGAAGAAGTTGCCATTGCACATATTTTCATCCTCACCAAAGCCCACACAGAATTTTCCCGATGGAAAGGCATAATACAGAGAATCATTAAAAATGAAAGTAAAGGGTGCTGGAGAATAGTGATCCACAAAGTTGAAATGCTGGAACTTTGTCAAGCAGGAATTATTGCCATGCAGTCTATGCCAATTTTACAACTATATTTGGGCAATATTTTTAACTTTGTTACTATACAAAATAAAAGGCTACCAAGCAGTCAATTGTACCTTACATTAAAAGAAATGTGACACAATCCACAGGTTCATGCCAATTCTAAACGTCACTTGTATTTTCATAAATTTTATCTCTTAAGACTACTATGGGTAAACATAGAATAGCAATGACGAAAAACAAAAACCAAAACACTCAGTCATCAGTATTTGAATTGTTTTTCATTTCTCAATGCCCAGAAATAACATTTCCATATTTGCCGCCAACAGCAACATAGTCTACTCTCTTGGTTATAGACACAGTATCCATGATAATTCAGACTCACTCCAATTGGTAGCAAAGCAGACTATCTTGTGTTGCCATCAATGTGTCCATGGACTCATATCAAAATTGTGCAAATCTCTTTTTATAAATAGATAACCCATAACATCATAGTTCCCTTGCTTTGGTTTTCAAGACGCTTTAAGCCAAAAGAAACTAGGGATTCAAATAAGCATAGCTCACTTTATTCAATATTTGAATTTATAGAATATAAGAAAACCCAATATTTCTAATGTTTAATATCACATTTAAAAGGGCATCATACATTAAATGAAATGTGATACTGTGGGATAATGCCCTTGTACACTGGCTTAATAAAATGCTGATTGCCAGTAGCCAGGCAGGAAGTATAGGTGGAGTTAGCAGACAAGGAGAATCCTTGGGAAGAGGAAGGCTGAGTCAGGAGTCACCAGCCAGACACAGAGGAAGCAAGATGACAAGGCAGAACTGAGAAAAGGTACCAAGCCACATGGCTAAATATAGATAAGAATTATGTGTTAATTTAAGTGTAAGAGCTAGTCAGTAATAAGCCTGAGCTAATGGTCAAGCAGTTATAATGAATATAAGATCTGAGTGATTATTTTATAAGCTGGCCACAAGACTGCAGGGGCCTGGTGGGACCAGAAAAACTTCCAACTACAATGTGACATTGTTATAAGTTGTACAATAAATTTATAGCATGTGATATAACTTTACTAAAGGATAATTGTGTGCTTGATAACTTTTTACAG
This sequence comes from Peromyscus leucopus, assembly GCF_004664715.2. Taxonomy (NCBI): domain Eukaryota; kingdom Metazoa; phylum Chordata; class Mammalia; order Rodentia; family Cricetidae; genus Peromyscus; species Peromyscus leucopus. Next base: position 53,831,687 of record NC_051077.1, read on the forward strand.
TCTCCTTCCTACAGAACTGGTTTTTGTTTTTGTTCTTTTTGCTTCATAGAAAGAAGCAGAGAAGTTTCTATTAAAATTGAGGTCAGGCAGTCCCCAGCAGGTGAGAGACACTGCACCACCGCCACCCACTGGACTCTATTCCCCTAAGACCCACTCCATCACCCAATCCCACCTACCACAACATTCTCCCTATGGCTAGTCCTCCCCCACAGCATCAGCAGACCCTATAGAAACAAGTGCCACCCTCACCAGTTAGAAGAACAGGTGAGTAACTGGTCTCCCAACTGAACTGTCCCAACCTCAAGGTCCTAAGCCCCAGGGCACATCTAGCACCTCTCCCCTCCAATGTCGGCCACAGCAAGGCAGCTGGGCCATGTCCCAACTCTGATGGAACTCCACTGCCCTGGTGCAGTCCTCAGCATCAGGCCAGCAGGTGAGAGACCTATGAGCAGGCTACACCACCACCAAAAACAACCACTGGGCTCTGTTCCCCCAAGACCCATTCTGCCACCCAAACCTTCCTACTCCATCATTCTCCCCAACATTAGCAGACCCTATAGGCACAAGGACCACATACACCAGTTGGAAGTACAGGTGACTGACTGGTCTCCCCAGTCTCTAGGTCTTAAACCTCAAGGCACATCCCATGCCCCTCCCCATCCCATCTCAGCCACAGCAAGGCAGCTGGGCCCTCCCACAACTCTGGTGGAACTCCACTGCTCTGGAGTAGTCCCCAGTAACAGGCCAGCAGGTGAGAGACCTGCCACCACCAACACACACTAGATTCTGTTTCCCCAAGAACCACTCTGCTGCCCAAACCCACCTAACCCATCATGCTCCCTGTGTCCAGCCCTCCCCTGCAACATCAGTAGACCCTATAGGCACAAACACCACCCACATTAGGCAGAAGAACAGGTAAAGACACAACCCACACCAGCTGGAGGAACAGACTCCATAGGCACAGGCACAACCCACACCAGGGGGAATAACAGACCCCATAGTCACAAGTAAAACCCACACCAGCCAGAAGAACTGGAAGACACACTGGATTTAGACACCCAAACCCTCACAATCTCAGCTGCGAACACTACTTGGCCTGAGGACCAGCCAACCACCAGAACCCTTGGCCATTTAGGCCAAAAGACAATAAAGGAAACAGATAACAAAGGAACAAAACACCCATCCAACAAAGACAAAACAAGAATCAACACCTGTACCTAAACTTATCCCAAACCCAGATGGGTAAATGACAGTGTAAGAATACATTCAACAACATAAAGAGCTCTATGGCAACAACAAAACCCAGTGGTCCTACCACAGCAAGACCTGAACATACCAACACAGATGAAGTAGAAGAAAACAACTGTAAAAATAAATTTATGAAGATAGAGGCCCTTAAAGAAGAAATGGAAAAAACCCTTAAAGAAATCAATGAAAAGACAAACAAAAAATTGGAAGAAATCAATAAATTCCTTAAAGCCAAGAAAAAAAATCAAACAGGTGAAGGAAACAGTTCAAGACTTGAAAATTGAAGTAGAGGCACTAAAGAAAACACAAACCTAGGGAATTCTGGAAATGGAAACTCTAGATAAATGAACAGGAACTACAGGTGAAAACATCACTAACAGAATACAAGAGATGGAAGAGATGACCACAGGCATTGAAGATATGATAGAGTAAATAGATTTATTGATCAAAGAAAATGTCCAAATCCAAAAAATTCTTAACACAAACATCCAGAAAATCTGGAACACCATGGAAAGAACAAACCTGAGAATAATAAGGATAGAAGAAAGAGAATAATTCCAGCTCAAAGGCACAGAAAATATATTCAACAAAATCATAGAAGAAAACTTTCCCAACCTAAAGACGGACATGCCTATGGAGATACAAGAAGCTTACAGAACAACAAATAGATTAGACAAAAAAAAGTCCTCTTGCCAAATAATAATCAAAACACTAAACATACCAAATAAAGAAAAATATTAAGAGCTGCAAAGGAAAAAGACCAATTAACATATAAAGGCTGACTTATCAGAATGACACCAAAATCCTCAATGGAGACTCTGAAAGATAGAAGGTCCTGGGCAGATGTTTTGCAAACACTAAAAGACCATGGATGCAGCCCGGACTACTATACCCAGCAAAACATTCAACTACCATAGATGGAGAAAACAAGATATTCCATGTCAAAACCAGGTTTAAACAGTACCTATCCACAAATCCAGCCCTACAAAAAGTACGAGAAGGAAAACTCCAACCTAAGGAAGTTAGCTGTACCCATGAAAACATGGTATCATGGCAGTAGATAATCTCACACCAGCAAATCCCAAAGAAGGGAAACACACAAATAGTATCACCATAACCACCAAAACCAAAAAATAACAGGAATTAACAATCACTGCTCATTAATATGCCTTAATATCAATGGATTCAATTCACAAATAAGAAGACATGGGTTAAATGAATGGATGTGAAAAGAGGATCCATCCAGAGTGGTTGTACAAGCTTGCATTCCCACCAGCAGTGGAGGAGAGTTCCCCAAGTTCCACATCCTCTCCAGCATAAAGTGTCTTCAGTGTTTTTGATCTTAGCCATTCTGACAGGCGTAAGGTGGTATCTCAGAGTTGTTTTGATTTGCATTTCCCTGATGATTAGGGATGTTGAGCAATTCCTTAAATGTCTTTCAGTCATTTGAGTTCCCACTGTTGAGAATACTCTGTTTATCTCTATAGCCCATTTCTTAATTGTACTGTTGGTCTTTTTGATGTCTAATTTCTTGAGTTCCTTATATATTCTGGATATCAGTCCTCTGTCAGATGTGGGGTTGGTGAAGATCTTTTCCCATTCTGTAGGCTGTCGCTTTGCCTTGTTGACCATATCCTTTGCTCTACAAAAGCTTCTCAGTTTCAAGAGGTCCCATTGATTGATTGTTTCTCTCAGTGCCTGTGCTACTGGTGTTATGTTTAGGAAGTGATCTCCTATGCCAATGCGTTCAAGACTACTTCCTACTTTCTCTTCTAGCAGGTTCAGAGTAGCTGGATTTATGTTGAGGTCCTTGATCCACTTGGACTTAAGTTTTGTGCACGGTGACAGATGTGGATCTATTTGCAGCCTTCTACACGTTGATATCCAGTTATGCCAGCACCATTTGTTGAAGATACTTTCTTTTTTCCATTGTACACTTTTGGCTTCTTTGTCAACAATCAGGTGTTCATAGGTGTGTGGGTTAATGTTGGGGTCTTCAATTTGATTCAAATGGTCCACATGTCGGTTTTTATGCCAATACCAAGCTGTTTTTATTACTGTAGCTCTATAGTAGAGCTTGAAGTCAGGGATTGTGATACCTCCAGAGGTTGTTTTATTGTACAGGATTCTTTTGGCTATCATGGGTTTTTTGTTTTTCCATATGAAGTTGAGTATTGTTCTTTCCAGGTCTGTGAAGAATTGTGTTGGTATTTTGATGGGGATTGCATTGAATCTGTAGATTGCTTTTGGTAAAATTGCCATTTTTACTATGTTGGTCCTGCCTATCCATAAGCATGGGAGATCTTTCCATTTTCTGACATCTTCCATCCTTCTTCTGCACACCAGAAACACACCTCAACTTCAAAGACAAACATTGTCTCATGGTAAAGGGCTGGGAAAATATTTTTTAAATCGAATAGACCTAAGCAGCAAGACAGTGTAGCTAACCTAATGTCTAACAAAATAGACTTCAAATTAAAATCAATCAAAAGAGATGGAGAAAGACATCTCATATTTATCAAAGAAAAAAATCCATCAGGATGAAGTCTCAATTCTGAATAATTATGTCCCAAATACAAGGGCACCAACATTTGTAAAAAGAAATATTACTAAAGCTTAAATCACACACCAAAGTCCACACATTAACAGTGGGAAACTTCAACATCCCAATCTCACTAATGAACAGGTCTTCCAAACAAAAACTTAACAGAGAAATAAGTGAACTAACAGATGTTATGACTCAAATGGACTGAACAGGCATCTATAGAACATTTCACCAAAAAACAAAAGAATATACCTTCTTCTCAGTACCTCATGGAAACTTTTCTAAAACTGACCGCATACTCAGTCACAAAGCAAATATCAACAGATACAAAAACTTGGAATAACTCTTCTCATATCTTATCATATCACCATGAGTTAAAGTTAGAATTCAACAACACAAACTAGAGAAAGCCTAAAACTCATGGAAACTGAACAATTCTCAACTGATTATCACTGGGTCAAGGAAAAACTAAAGAGAGAAATTAAAGACTTCCTAGAATTCAATGAAAATGAATACACAACATACCCAAACTTGTGGGACACTATGAAAGCAGTGCTAATGGGGGGGGGGACTGGGGGGGAATGCAAGGGGCAGGAGGGGGGAGAACAAGGAAATCTGTGTAACTAGAGTTTTCCTGCCTGACCCACAGTCAGGACAAATCTCTCTCACCCGCCAGTCCCACAGCCGCTCAGACCCAACCAAGTAAACAGAGACTTATACTGCTTACAAAGTGTATGGCTGTGGTAGGCTTCTTGCTAACTGTTCTTATAGTTTAAATTAATCCATTTCTATAAATCTATACCTTGTCACATGACTCATGGCTTATTGGCATCTTCACATGCTGCTTGTCATGGCAGTGGCTAGCAGTGACTCCTTCTGCCTTCCTGTTCTTTCTTTTCTCCTCTCTGTAAGTCCCGCCTATACTTCCTGCCTAGCCACTGGCCAAATAAAATGGCAATCTTACCAAAAGCAATCTACAGATTCAATGCAATCCTTATCAAAATCCCAACACAATTCTTCACAGACCTGTAAAGAATAATACTCAACTTCATTTGGAAAAAAAACAGGATATCCAAAAGAATCCTATACAATAAAGCAAACTATGGAGTCATCATGATCCCTGACCTCAAGCTCTACTATAGAGCTATAGTAATAAAAACAGCTTGGTACTGGCATAAAAACCGACATGTGGACCAATGGAATCGAATTGAAGACCCTGACATTAATCCACACACCTATGAACACCTGATTGTTGACAAAGAAGCCAAAAGTGTACAATGGAAAAAAGAAAGCATCTTCAACAAATGATGCTGGCATAACTGGATGTCAACATGCAGAAGACTGCCAATCTGTTCACCATGCACAAAACTCAAGTCCAAGTGGATCAAAGACATCAACATAAATCCAGTTACACTGAACTTGATAGAAGAGAAAGTAGGAAGTAGTCTTGAACATATTGGCACAGGAAATCACTTTCTAAATATAACACCAGTAGCACTGACACTGAGAGCAATAATTAATAAATGGGACCTCCTGAAACTGAGAAGCTTTTGTAGAGCAAAGGTTATGGTCAATAACACAAACGACAGCCTATAGAATGGGAAAAGATCTTCACCAACCCCACATCTGACAGAGGGGTGATATCCAAAATATATAAAGAACTCAGAAAGCTAGATTTAAAAATACTGAACAATCCACTTAAAAATGGGCTACAGAGCTTAACAGAGAACTTTCAACAGAAGAATCTCAAATGGCTGAAAGACATTTAAGGAATTGCTCAACATCCTTAGTCATCAGGGAAACTCAAATCAAAACTACTTTGAGATAGCATCTTACACCATTCAGAATGGCTAAGATCAAAAACACTAAAGACAGTTTATGTTAGAGAGGATGTTGAGCAAGGGGAACACTCCTCCACTGCTGGTGGGAATGCAAACTTGTACAGCCACTCTGGAAACCAGTATGGTGGTTTCCCAGAAAATTGAAAATAAGTCTTCCTTAAGACCCAGGTATACTACTCTTGAACATATATCCAAGGAATGGTCAATTTTACCCCAAGGACACATGCTCAACTATGTTCATATCAGCATTATTCATAATAGCAAGAACCTGGAAACAACCTAGATGCCCCTCAACTGAAGAATGGATAAAGAAAATGTGGCACATATACACAGTGGAATACTAATCAGCTGTAAAAAAAAAAAAAACAATGATATCATGAAATTTGCAGACAAATGGATGGAACTAGAAAATATCATCCTGAGTGAGGTAACACAGATATGGTGATATTTTATTTGTATTAAAATGTTATTTGTATGTTAATAAATAAAGTTGCCCAGGGATCAGAGCAAGCCATAGGAAAGCAGGGCAGTGGTGGCATATGCTTGTAATCCCAGCACTTGGTAGGCAGAGCTAGGTAAGTCTCTGTGTGTTCAGGGATACAGCCAGCATTGGATTCACATGCCTTTAATCTCAATACCAATCATAGAGAACCTGGAGGTCTATACAGACAGGCCATGACGAGGCGGTCATGTGGTTGGGTTTACAACCAATGAGAAGGCAGAACAGAAACACTATAAAAAGACAGACACACAGGAAGTAGTTCTGGTTTGGAGAGGTAGGAACCGCAGGAGGAAGGGTAAGGTGTAGCTCTTAGCTCTGACCTCTTGGCTTTCTTCTTTGCATTGGTTCTGTGTTTCTTATTTAATAAGACAGTTGGTTACATCTACATTTGGCACCCAATGTGACAAGAATCCATTAAAAACTGCTTGACTTGGCTTGGTGGCAGGCCAAAATATTCAGTTTATTACTTTTCTTATCCTCATTTTACTATTTAAAAAGATAGTCAATTTAAGTGCCAGGATAACCATCTTAGAAAAATCTGTTAAATCTGTAAAAATGAATTATAGAGAAATTCAGATTCAGACAGAAGAAATTAACAGTGAAATTGTTTCAAAATTGGGTCATAAGGTTACAGAAAGAAAGCCTGTTTTCACACAATCACCCTTAATTATCCGGTAGCCATACAGCAGCTACCTGATGAAGAGAATGAACAAAACACTTAGATTCCAGTTGAAATGTTAGACTTACGAAGATTTAAGGAGGCAATAGCATCTTATGGCATGCATTCCCCATATGTAAAGCAAATGTTAAACACCTGGTCAACTTGTAACAGGATTTTACCAAAGGACTGGCGGGATCTGGCACAGGCTGTTCTTAAACCCAGACAAAATCTCCAGTGGAAAATGTGGTTCAATAATGAGGCTAGAAATATAGAAAAACAATGGAGGGATCAAGGAATACTAGTCTGCCAGGATCAGCTTATTGGAGAAGGCCAATATGCTTCAGTACAAACACAATGTTTATATGATGTCCAAAACCTAGTTCTATGTCCAAGAGGAGCCTTGAATGCATGGGACAGAGTTGAGGAACCAAGAAAAAAACTGAGTCATATACAGAGCCCAAAAGAATCTTTCACAGATTTCTTACAAAGATTGACTTCAGCAGTACAGAGAATGATCCCGAATTCAGAGGCTAGTCAGATAATAATTGAATCTTTGGCCTTTGAGAACACAAATGCAGCATGCAAAAGAATAATCAGGCCGTTAAAGGCAAGATCTGCACCTTTGGAATATTGGATTAGAGATACAGTTAATGTTATTAAGCAACTAAATAACCAAATGCCTATTGGAATAAATCATGTTGGTCAGGATGATGAAACAGAGAGAATAGGAAATTCAGGAAAAAACATAAAGAAAAAATTTTGGCAAACTTCTATTAATGAACAAAGACCAAAACTAACAATAAAAATAAATGGTGTTTTGTTGTCTGGTCTGGTAGACACAGGTGCAGACATTACCATAATTGCACCAGAATTTTGGCATCCAACTTGGCCTCTTCAGGAGGTAAACGTTCAACTGTTAGGAATTGGGACAATATCTCAAGTGAAACAGAGTGCAAGATGGCTCGAATGTATAGGTCCAGAAGGACAGAAAGGAAAATTAAAACCATATATGGCTAACACAGCTATGAACCTGTGGGGTTGAGACTTGTTACAACAATGGAATACGCAGATTAATATCCCTCCAATCTCAGAAACAAATCATAAACTAGCACATGTTTCTGAGAGACATATTAGAAGCTATTATTCTAATGAGTGCTCACCAGCCATCCATGTCATACAAGAACAGGGCACAACAACTGATAATCTTCCAAAAACACCAACAGCTCTACCTTTAAAATGGTTAACCGACAAGCCTGTATGGGTTCAGCAATGGCCTTTAACAACAGAGAAACTCCAGGCTTTAGAAGAGCTGGTAGAAGAACAGTTAAATGCTCAGCATATTGAAGAATCAACCAGCCCTTGGAATTCTCCTGTATTTGTTATTAAAAAGAAATCTGGTAAATGGAGAATGGTAGCAGACTTTAGAGCAATTAACAAAGTAATTCAGCCAATGGGCTCTCTACAATCTGGAATTCCTTTGCTTACTCTGTTACCAAAAGGATGGCCTCTCATACTTATTGATTTAAAAGACTTTCTTTTCAATACCCTTACAAGAAAAAGACAGAGAAAGATTTACTTTTACAGTGCCTACTTATAATAATTCTCAAATGGTTAAAAGATTTCAATGGAGGGTTCTCCCACAGGGAATGTTGAATAGCCCAACTCTGTGCCAATATTTTGTAAAACAGCCATTGGAAGTGATATGTAAAAAATTTCCTAAATCTATAATTTATCATTATATGGATGATATTTTATAGCTGACTCAAATGCAGATACTTTAGAAAGAATGTTTGAAGAAGTAAAGAAAAATTTGCCTTGCTGGGGATTACAAATTGCTCCTGAAAAGATACAAAGATGAGATTCTATTAATTATTTAGGATATAAAATGAAGCTACAAAAAAATTAGACCCCAAAAGGTGCAAATAAGGAGAGATAGACTACAGACTCTTAATGACTTTCAAAGATTATTTGGAGACATTTCTCATCTAAGAACTATTGTTGGGGTAAAAAAATGATGAACTAAATAATTTGTTCAAAACCTTAGAAGGTGACAAGGACTTAAATAGTCCAAGAGAACTATCACCTGAAGCTGAGAAAGAATTGGTCCTGGTAGAAAAGAAAGTACATGAAGGGCACGTGGATCATATTGATCCAAAGCTGGACTGCATTTTGGTTATTTTACCTTCTGGGCATTCTCCAAAAGGAATATTAATGCAGAGGGAAGATATTATATTGGAATGGATATTTTTACCAAATAAACAAAATAAAAAATTAAAAACTTATGTGGAAAAAATCTCTGACTTGATTTGGAAAGGAAAATTGAGACTTTATCAATTAGCAGGAATAGACCCAGCAGAAATTGTAGTACCTTTAACTAAGGAGGACATTGAAAAATTATGGATAGAAAGTGAACCTTGGCAAAAAGCTTGCAGTAATTTTTTGGGAGAAATTAACAGCAAATATTCCAAAAGCGATAAAATTGATCTTATAAAGAGAGCTGATTGGATCTTGCCTCAAATTGTGTGTGGGGGGGTGTCCTATCTGGAGTTCGTACATTTTATACAGATGCCAAAAAACAAGGAAAGGCAGGTTACAAATCCAAAAATTTAAGTAAAATGGTTCAAGTCCTTATAATTCAGTTCAAAAATCAGAATTGTATGCTATTCTGTTGGTATTAATGGATTTTTCAGAACCTCTCAACGTAATAACTGACTCTCAGTATGCTGAAAGAGTGGTATTACATATTGAGACTGCAGAATTTATCCCTGATGCTTCAGAATTAACTTCACTATTCATTCAATTACAAGATACAATCAGGAAAAGGAATCATCCTTTATATATAACTCACATTCGATCCCATACTGGTCTGCCAGGCCCTCTAGCACAAGGCAATGATGAGATTGATAAATTATTGATAGGAAATGTGCTGGAGGCCTCAGAATTTCATTTAAAAAAACATCATGTCAATAGTAAAGGTTTAAAAAAGGATTTTTCCATAACCTGGCAACAAGCCAAAGAAATAGTAAAGAAATGTCCTACTTGTTCCTTCTACAATCAAATGTGATTATCAGCAGGATGCAACCCAAAGGGTACTCAGAGGAATGAAATCTGGCAGATGGACGTGTTTCACTTTGCAGAATTTGGAAAATTGAAATATGTACACCACACCATCGATACTTATTCAGGATTTCAATGGGCAACTGCTTTGAGTTCTGAAAAAGCTGATTCTATAATCACTCATTTGCTATAAGTTATGGCCATCATGGGTATACCTGCACAAATTAAAACTGATAATGCTCCAGCATATGTCTCTGTTAAAATGAAACAGTTTTTTGCTTATTATAATATAAATCATATTACAGGTATACCACATAATCCTACAGGTCAAGCAGTTATAGAAAGATCAAACAGAACTCTAAAGGATATGCTAAATAAACAGAAAGGGGTAACAAAAACCCCCAGAAATAGACTGCATAATGCTCTATTAACTTTGAATTTTCTCAATGCCAATGAGAAAGGAACAACAGCTGCAGAGAGACATTGGATAATAGAAAAAACTACAGAATTAAATCAGCCTATATACTTTAAGGATGTGCTAACCTCAGAATGGAAACCAGGATATGTGTTACATTGGGGACGAGGTTTTGCTTTTATTTCTACAGGAGAAGATAAGCTGTGGGTACCATCAAAATTGATAAAGGTTCGATTTGAACAAGAGAGACCTCTTTTTTAAAAAAAAAGAAATTCTTTTTTTTAATTAAGAAATTTTCTATTCATTTTACATACCACAGATCCCTTCCCCTCCCTCTTCCCACTCCCAGCCTTGTCTCCCATCCCAAACCCCAATTCCACCTCCTCCAAGGCAAGGCCTCCCATGAGGAGTCAGCAGAACCTGAAACACTCAGTTGAGGCAGGTCCAAGTCCCTCCCTCTGCACCAAAGCTGTGTAAGGTGTCTCACCATAGGCAGTGGGCTCCAAAAAGCCTGCTCATAGCCTAGGGATGGATTCTGATCTCACCACCAAAGGGCCTAAGAGAGACCTCTTAATTAGAGGAGGTGATAGTTCATCAACTAGCATGAACATCCAATTTAAACTAACTTATACCAGTAACACACGCCTTTTCATTTAATCAGATAATAACTTGACAAAAAGGAACATCCCAAAAAACCTTGGGGAAATGTTTTTGTTTTTGTCTCTTAGGAGAATGAAGGTTAAGGAATTTGAAGAACACTGGACAAATGAGACAACTGAAGAAAAGGGACAAATCATCTATCCCAAGAAACAGAGTGAAATGGTATATGGTTATATCATCTAAAAAAAATTTTATGTCTTCCTAAATGTTTATTTCTGCTCTTCTCTAAAGATTAAACACTATTGGTCTTCTAATAGTCCCAGTTCAATAAAAATTTAAAGCTGACTTTGGAGTTGGAGAATGGCTCTCTCCTTCTTTAAACACAAGCATGTTGTTAAAAGGAAAATGCAAACTCCCTGTATCATGCCAGAATAAAAGAGCCATCTTCTGCTATGGGACAGGACAAAAGCCAAATTAATTAAGGGGCTATTCTATTACTAATCTCAACTCTTTGATTCTATTCTGGTTCTTTAAACTTTTCTTAAAGTATGAATTTTATATCAAAATTTACAAGATTAATATATATATATACATTTTAAACTTTGTTAAGATATGAATGGTCACATAGAGTACTAACTAATTCTAGAAAGAAAAAAGGCTTCAATTAGCTGCATATATATGTCTTTGTGTTCGAGTCTCTTATCAGTTTTCTGCAGGAAATCACGGCCAGGCCTAACATCAACTGAAGTCTCCAGGAAGATGATGGGGCCCCACACCAACAACAATTCCATGTGGACAATAATAACATCACTAAGCTGACAAACATCATCTACAGATCAGCTTTGAACTACAAAGTGCTCAGAGGAATTTTGACAGAGCTAGCTGAGATGATCCAGTCTCAAAGACTACTTGAATAAGGACTTGAGATAAATCCTGAACTTTGGCATTATACACAGACTGGATAACGAAGGATATAGTTAACTTTCCTAGAATTTGACAATTAACCTAAAATTTTTCTTTTCAGGATAAAGATACCTTCGCCCATACCCAGCAGAAAGCAATTTCAAGAATACAACACCCACATTCCCAAAGAGGTGATGTGGGGTGGGTGGTTTTTTTTTTTTTGGTCTTTTAATGGGTTTTGGGTCTGGGATAATTTTCATGGATTAGGGGGGTTGGTTACAAGTTGTTGTCAAGGGTTAGGAAAAGGGCTAAACAAAGGAGATTAGATTTAAGGTTCTTGTTTAAAAAAAAAAGAATAGAGAAAGAAAGAAAAGAAAAATGTAAATACTTTACATTGGATTGGATTGTTTTATATTGTATACAAATTATATATATTGAAATTGATATTGTTAGAAAATGCTATATGTATATTTCTAATTGTACTTATACCATTCATTTAACAATGTAATGCAATTTTCTGATCCTTGAATGTTGTTATTACCAACTATTAGGATATAAAGAAATGAAAGTTAGTAGTTAGGCATTATAATAGAACTTGTAGTCTATATGTTTTAATAACTTAGAAATTTTTTCTTTTTTTTGTCATGTCTATGAGACATGTCAGCTCCTGGCAGTACCAATCTACTTCAGAGAAAATATGGGCATTGAAAAAACTGCAATTGGAGTTAACTTTCATCAACAATTTCCAGAATTTAAAATCCTGAATTATGACATGACACTAGTGGAATTCAGGTGTTTCTGGTATATAGACTGCTCTCACCCAATGTGAGATTGAACTGTTGACCTTGTGTACATCCTACTTCACAAATGAGTCTGTCAGATATGCTAAGCCTATAGGCTGAAGATGATGCCCCAACACTGCGGAGAAACCTCAGATGACTGTCCAAGCAGCTGGCTGTTTCTGTCAACTCACAATTTTTTGGAAGTTGCTTGCATGTACTTCCTGTTTTTATTTTTGTTAGCTAATATTATTTCCTTCTTGGGTCTCTGAGGGAGTTGAATATTAGTTAGTAATAGTTGAAGATTAATTAAGATAAAAAATGAATTAGATACAATAGGATAGATAATGGAATTATTTTCTCATTCAGAGAAATGAACTAGATATTGTTTAGGTATTTATTAATTGTATATATTGTATATAGTTATTGTACTTTTGTATATAGTTTTTCCTATGTTAGTTATAAGCTTTTTCCTTTTTATTAAAATGGAAAAGGGGAAATATGGTGATATTTTATTTGTATTAAAATGTTATTTGTATGTTAATAAATAAAGTTGCCCAGGGATCAGAGCTATTAGCAAGCCATAGGAAAGCAGGGCAGTGGTGGCATATGCTTGTAATCCCAGCACTTGGTAGGCAGAGTTAGGTAAGTCTCTGTGTGTTCAGGGATACAGCCAGCATTGGATACACACGCCTTTAATCTCAATACCAATCATAGAGAACCTGGAGGTCTATACAGACAGGCCATGACGAGGCGGTCATGTGGTTGGGTTTACAACCAATGAGAAGGCAGAACAGAAACACTATAAAAAGACAGACACACAGGAAGTAGCTCTGGTTCGGAGAGGTAGGACCACTGCAGGAGGAAGGGTAAGGTTTAGCTCTTAGCTCTGACCTCTTGGCTTTCTTCTTTGCATTGGTTCTGTGTTTCTTATTTAATAAGACAGTTGGTTACATCTACACCCAGACTCAGAAGGACAAACATAGTATGTACTCACTCATAAGTGGATACTAGATGTGAGGGAAGGGATAGCCAGACTGCAACCCACAGCTCCAGAGAGGCTAGCTAACAGGGAAAGACCCTAGGAGGGACACATGAATGACCCAGCAAAGGAGAAGTGGATGAGATCTACATGAGTGGACTGGGTGTGGGGGGCTGGCAGAGGGCGAGGAGTGGGGGATAAGAACATAGGGAAATTGAAGGGTCAAGCTGGAACAGCGACAGATTGGGGGGAGGAAGGAAGATACCATGATAGATGAGGAGATTATGAGAATAGGAAGAGGCAGGGTGCTGGGGAGGCTCTCAAGAACCCACAAGGATGACCCCACCTTGGACTTCTGGCAGTGGTCCAGAGGGTGCCTGGACTGGTCTACTCTGGTAACCTGTCTAGTGAATAACCTAACTGTCATCATAGAGCCTTTGTCTAGTGACTGATGGAGGCAGATGCAGAGATCCCCGGCCAGGCACCAGCTGAGCTCCGGGAATTCAATCAATGAGAGAGAGGAGGGATTCGGCAGGCAGGGGGACATTGAGACCATGATTGGAGGATGTGCAGAGATGACCAGCTACACCAGTGGAAGCCCATGAACTGTGAACTGGTGGCTGGACTAGGCCCTCTGGATATGGAAGATGGTTGTTTGACTCTAACTGTATTGGGGGCATCCAGGCAGGGGGATTGGGATCTGTCCCTGGTGCATGGGCAGGGTTCTGGGAATCTGGTGCCTGTGGTGAGATGCCTTGCGCAGCCTTGGTGCAGTGGGAAGGGGCTTGGACCTGCCTAGGCTCAGTGTGCTGGGCTCTGCTGACTCCCCATGGGAGAGTTTGGTTTGGGGGGTTGTGGGGATGTGGGGTGGCTTGGGAGAGAGGGCTGGGGGTGGGAGGAGGAAGGAGGTGGGATCTGTGGGTGGTATGCAGAGTGAGTGGAAAATTTCTTAATAAAGAAAAATGAAAAGAAAAAACTGGCAAACCAAATTCAGGAGCACAAACACACACAATTTTAATGAGGTGAAAAGCAATAGAGAAAGACATTGCAGCTCTCTAGCCTTCACATCTGTACGTGTACACACACACACACACACACACACACACACACACACACACACACACACACACACAGCCTGCACACCAAGAGGGGAGAGGTGAGCAGAGTCACCTTCCCTGTTCAAACTTTCCTCATAAGATCCCTCAGCAACATGGGTCACTCTGATGTAAAATTTCCTTTGGTGGCTTTTTTTAGCCTTAACATTGATGTCATATGGGAGAATTTATCTCATGATACAAATTTCTGCAATGTGTATAATTTAGTATTAAAAAACATATATATTAAGGGCTGGAGACATGGCTTAACAGTAAGGAACTCTAGTTTTTCTTATAGAGGACTTGGGTTCAATTCTTATCACCCACATATCACTTCACAGCCATTCATAACTCCAGGGGATCCAACACCCTCTTCTGACACACGTGGTGCAAAGAAATTGCATACAGACAAAACACTCATGTACATAAATCTAAAAAGTCTTTAAATGCGTACTTTAAAACAAAATGTCATCTTATTAGCTAAATCTCTTTAAAATGTCCGATAAAGTGCTGTAAAGGGGGCAATGTAAAAGGATTCAGGAACCAACTGAAATTTATTGTTTCACTTCCCTTAGAGAAAGCCTAACAGCTAGATCCTTCCAAGGTGTGCGGGTCCCGGGTCCTTAGGGGTCTAAGGCTTGCAGAAAACCCAGCAAACCTCAGTGAAAGCAGAACCAAAGCCTGTCCTCTCCCCTCCCTTAGAAAGGAGCCCTGGAAGGCGGTGCTTCTCCCTGACTGGCCCTGACTGTCCCTAACAGTCCCTGCCCCTCCTACCCATCTGCCCCCAGCAGACTCCCCCAGGCCGTTACCTTCTCCTCCTGTCATGTTCATCCACGTTGTATCCATGGCAGGTGGTGAAGTGCTCTACCGTAGACAAATCACCCTCTCTGGCCGCCCTCTGGATCTTGTCCAAAGGTACACACTGGATGACGTATGGGGGACATTCGTCTTCGCTTTGTTCATTGGACCCACAGCCTTGGCAGAAGGTCCACAAGCGGGCGGACCAGAGTGCCTCCTCTGAGGCACTCAGTGTCAGTGTCTGGGCATCATGATCGATGTCTTCCTGCATGGTACAGGCCCAGGGCCGCCCAGGCCCGTTCTGCCCTCTCCACTCTCCCCTTTTGCCGCCGATTTCCTTCCAAACTCCACGCTAAAACTTAGAAACACAGACAAGGAGCGTCCTGCCAGGGCAAGTCCGTGGTTCAGTTTGAGCAGAATCCCTCTTTGTCTCCTAGCAACGACGATGCACATGCTCGCGAATCCCTCTATGTCTCCTAGCAACAACGATGTGATGCATGTGCTCGCAAGTGCACTTGCAACTGCCCATGCCTGGCTCAGGCTCCAGAACTTAGCCTGCCTTGCACAGCTTACCTGCAAGACCTGTCAATTGCAGCTCTGAAGAAGACCTACCTGTCTGGCCTCCAAAGACCAAACACTGAGGGGAGCTGGATGATGGTTCAGATCCTTCACAGCCCTGCTGTGCTCACCAGCTCAAAAGGCCTGGTGATCACATTTCCTGAGGCCCTATGGCTGCACCCTGTGAGAGGTCCTGATGGATGCTGGCCCATTATTCAGACCATGTGCTTTCTTTCCTTGGCATGTTTTAGCATTTTGTGGGCGTTTCTCATCAGTCAGTTTTTCATGTCATTCCCATCCCCTAAAGTTAAAAGTGTCAGGGCCCCCATTTTTTTGGATTTGCTTGGATTATTAGAAAGACAAAGAAAACAACCCTGTTTTGCTGTTCCTAGTCTTTTCTAGTGCTTAAAGATTTGTGTTCCTCAACTCTTGGCTGTGTCTACAATTTGTAAAATCCTACAAACACAGTGCTTAAAGATTTGTGTTCCTCGACTCTTGGCTGTGTCTACAATTTGTAAAATCCTACAAACACAGCCAGTATAAGAAGGGTGTGACACTTCTGCCCTAAGATTCTCCACTAATATTATCTTTCTTTGGGGATGATATTTAGAACAACATTTTAAAACTAGATAGTGTACAGAAATACTTCTGTTATTTATGCTGTTATTTTATATCCTACCACACTGCTGAACAAGGTTCTGAAGAGCAGGTCCAAAGTCCAGTGTAGCAGATCCTCAGCAGTGGTGCAGCACAGCGTGGGAGAGAGGAGAGCGAGGCTGTTGTCTTGGAGTTTACTGAGGACAACTTCTGGGATCTGGAGCTCTTAGCTCTCATCAGGAAGGCACAGAGCTGAGGGAAAGTATTGTCCTCCTGTGAGTTTTGGCACAGATTGTGAATTACACAGAAATATGTTAAATACAAAACCATCCAGGTGATGGCTTCAGCATTTATTCATGAATGAATTATTTAGAAGGCAGCTTGAAAATATAAAAAATGTGGTGGATTCTGGGAGTGCTCGAGAGGTATGCTTAGAGGCAAGAATCAATTTCATGATCTACCAAATCACCCTCTTGGGAGAGAATATCAGTCTCAAAAAATGCTAGCAAACTGTCAAGACAGAGACAAGATTGTGTTGCTCTAGGAGCATGGAGGAACAATGAAATAGGAACACGAACTACGTGAACTTGTAAATAGAAAAACCATCAAGTACTGCATCTGCCAAAACAAAGCATGTGGATGTGGGTGTGAGGTTGTTACTGTTTTAATCAAGCTAAACTCATATCTTCAACATAAGAAAAAGTTATAAAGAAAGCAGTCACCAATCATAATCACCTCTTGAAACACAAATTTAATTCTTCTACCATAAGATACATTAGGAAGTCATAATGAGAATTTAGAATATTTAGTAAATGAGTTTTCATATGAATGTAAGAAGGGTTTCCATATTTCACAGTGAAGCAATAGCTGAAAAAGAGCCAAAACTGACATCCGAAGAGTCTGTACAGGGCATTGCAGGTGAGATGCCTGATGTGTGTGCATTGCAGGGAGATGCCTTATAGATGAAATTCTAAATGGTCTTATTAAATAAGAAACACAGAGCCAAATGCAGAGTTAAAAGCCCAGAGATCAGAGCAGTAGCCAAGAGCTAAGACCCCTTATCACTCGCTGCCGTCCTTCCCCTGAGAGAGAGAGAGACCTTCTTCCTGTGTCCTGTCTTTTTATTGCCTTTCTGTCCTGCCTTCTCATTGGCTCTAAACCCAACCACATGACTTCTCCGCCACTGCCTGTCTATACAGACCTCCAGGTCTCTATGGTTGGTACTGGGATTAAAGGCGTGTATCATCATGCTGGCTGTGTCCTTGAACACACAGAGACTCTGCCTGTCATGTGATCAGATTAAGGCCATGTGCTACCACTGCCTGACTCCTGCTTATGGCTCTCTGTGACTTCTGATCTCCAGGCAACTTTATTAACATACAAATAAAATCACATTTCAGCACAAATAAAATATCACCATAATGCCTGATGGGTGTGCACTGCAGGTGAGATGCTGGATGGGTGTGCACTGCAGGTGAGGTACTGGATGGGTGTGCACTGCAGGTGAGGTAGGATGGGTGTGCACTGCAGGTGAGGTGCTGGATGGGTGTGCACTGCAGGTGAGGTGCTGGATGGGTGTGCACTGCAGGTGAGGTGCTGGATGGGTGTGCGCTGCAGGTGAGGTGCTGGATGGGTGTGCGCTGCAGGTGAGGTGCTGGATGGGTGTGCACTGCAGGTGAGGTAGGATGGGTGTGCACTGCAGGTGAGATGCTGTATGGGTGTGCACTGCAGGTGAGGTGCCGGATGGGTATGCACTGCAGGTGAAGTGCCAGATGGGTGTGCACTGCAGGTGAGGTACTGGATGGGTGTGCACTGCAGGTGAGGTGCCGGATGGGTGTGCACTGCAGGTGAGGTACTGGATGGGTGTGCACTGCAGGTGAGGTACTGGATGGGTGTGCACTGCAGGTGAGGTGCCGGATGGGTGTGCACTGCAGGTGAGGTAGGATGGGTGTGCACTGCAGGTGAGGTACTGGGTCGGTGTGCACTGCAGGTGAGATGCCAGATGGGTGTGCACTGCAGGTGAGGTACTGGATGGGTGTGCACTGCAGGTGAGGTACTGGATGGGTGTGCACTGCAGGTGAGGTAGGATGGGTGTGCACTGCAGGTGAGATGCCAGATGGGTGTGCACTGCAGGTGTTCCCACTCTACTGACACAAGAAGAGTAAGATGTTGCTTTTGCTCAGAACAGGCATTAGCCAGATCAGGGTAAATTACAGCTATGTTCTTTCTTGATTTGTTCATTAACATGTCTAGAATGCAGACTTACTCAGGAAACTTTAAATCTGAAACCACGTTGTCTGAAAAGACTCAAGCTTATTTAATTTTTCCCTAGACATATGCGATGTGTTTGTATAAAATAGACAATGATCTTCTGCCTCCCCCTTGTATGTGTCCTCTCTCATTGCAATGGAACTTGCTATAGAATGGATTTTTCTTTTAATTTTATAGTAATTCATCATATTTTGCACATGAATATCATTATGTAGTACAATGTCACTAAAGTGTGTTATGTCACAAAAAGATACAATACCATTCACTTTCATTTCTTGAATTTATTCTTCACAATGCAATCAACACCTTCTTACATTTTGTCCATTTAGACAGCATTTCACACTCAGTTACCTTTTTCCTCAATCATCTCCTATGTTAAGGTGTCTATACTGGGCCCAGTTCTTTCCAAATAATTAATTCTTTTTCCGTCAGTATTCCTATGGATTGAACACAAGGCTTTGTGTGTAGCTGAAGTTTTCCTAGTCCTGCCCAGCTCCTGTGGACCTGCGGCTGCTTGGACCCAAGTAAACACACAGAGGCTTACATTAATTAAAACTGCTCAGGCATTAGCTTAGGCTATCTATTGACTAGCTCTTACACTTAAATTAACCCATAATTCTTATTTATGTTTAGCCACATGGCTTGGTATCTTTTTTCAGTTCTGTCTTTGCATCTTGCTTCCTCTGTGTCTGGCTGGTGACCCCTGACTCCTTCTTCCTGTGCCCAGAATTTTCCACAGGACTTTGTGAGCATTCTAGACAACTGCTCTCTCTCTCTATTAGCTTCATCTCCAACATAATTTTAACCTTTTTTAAAATTAGCATAGGATACAATGACACATTGTTTACATTCTACTAAAGTGATTTCCAGAGCAATATGCCACAGAGGAGGATGGATGAGAAAATGACACCTTTCTGTTGTACTCAGAACTGATTATATGATCCTGGTCTGCTGACTCTAGTTAAGCTCTCTCAAGAGTTTACACATTAAACAACTCTCATTATGATGTCTTTCATACACGCCTGCAGACTAGGCAGTGAATACTCTGGAGTCTACATAAATCCAAATGATCCTCTTACTGTAAGAGATGAGTAGGAAAAGAGTCAGTATTGTTATAACATGGGTGACTACCTTCTGCATCATTTCATTATGAGTATTATGGGATTTCTGTGTGTAGTAATGAGTATTGACCAAAGGCCTCAAACAAGTTATGCACATGCTCTACCACTACCCATTCTCTGATTATTTTTCAGTGGGAGAATAATCTACTCCAGTAATAGGAAGAACCAAGAAGTTCCACTAGGTTTTTGTACATGTGAATTGAAACAAAATATTTTTTTCTGTTTTGTAAGAATATTTCATCTGTACCAGTTAGCACTCCCACGAACAGTGAAGGAGTGTTCCCCTTTCTCCATATCCTCTCCAATATAAGCTGTCTGCAGTGCTTTTGATCTTAGCCATTCTGACAGGTGTAAGATAATATCTCAGAGTCATTTTGATTTGCATCTCCCTGATAACTAAGGATGCTGAGCAATTCCTTAAATGTCTTTCAGTCATTTGAGATTCTTCTGTTGAGAGTTCTCTGTTAAGCTCTGTAGCCTGTTTTTAAGTGGATTGTTCAGTATTTTGAAGTCTAGCTTTTTGAGTTCTTTATATATTTTGGAGATCAGCCCTCTGTCAGATGTGGGGTTGGTGAAGATCTTTTCCCATTCTGTAGGCTGTTGTTTTGTCATATAGACCATGACCTTTGCTCTACAAATCTTCTCAGTTTCAGGAGGTCTCATTTATTAATTATTGTTCTCAGTGTCTGTACTACTGGTGTTGTATTTAGGAAGTGGTCTCCTGTGCCAATGCATTCAAGACTACTCCCTACTCCCTCTTCTATCAGGTTCAGTGTAACTCAATGTATGTTCAGGTCTTTGATTCACTTGGAATTAAGTTTGGGGCATGGTGATAGATATGGATCTATTTGCAGCCTTCTACATGTTAACATCCAGTTATGCCAGCACCATCTGTTGAAGATACTTTCTTTTTCCCATTGAGCAGTTTTGGATTCTTTGTCAAAAATGAGGTGGCCATAGGTGTGTGGGTTAATGTCAGGATCTTCAATTTGAATCCATTGGTCCACATGTCAGTTTCTATACCAGTACCCAGCTGTTTTTATTACTGTAGCTCTATAGTAGAGCTTGAGGTCCAGGATGGTGATGCCTCCAGAGGTGACTTTGTTGTACAGGATTATTTTAGCTATTCTAGGTTTTTTTTGTTTTTCTATATGAAGTTAAGTATTGTTCTTTCAAAGTCTGTGAACAATTATGTTGGGATTATGATAGGGATTGCATTGACTCTGTATATTGCTTTTGGTAAGATTGCCATTTTTGCTATGTTAATCCTACCTATTCATGAGCATGGAAGATCCTTCCATTTTCTGACATCTTCAATTTCTTTCTTCAAAGACTGAAAATTCTCATTATACAGGTCTTTCTCTTGCTTAGTCAGAGTTACCCCAAGGTATTTTACATTATTAGTGGCTATTGTAAAGGGTGATGGTTCTCTGATTTCATTCTCAGCACATTTATCATTTGTATTTAGGAGGATTACTAATATTTTTTAGTTAATTTTGTATCCTGCCGCATTATTGAAAACTGGAAATCAGTATGGCAGTTTCTCAGAAAATTGAGAATCAATCTATCTCAAGACCCAGCTATACCACTCTTGGGCATATACCAAAGGAAAGCTCAATCATACCACAAGGACACATGCTTAACTATGTTTATAGCAGCATTATTCATAATAGCAAGGCCCTGGAAACAACATAGATGTGCTTCAAATGAATAATGGATTTAAAAAATGTGGTACATATACACAATGAAGTACTTCTTTTTTAAATATTTTTATTTTATAATTAATTTAATTTTACCTATCAGCCAAGGATTCCCCTGTCCTCCCTACTCCCACATGTCAGCCTTCCCCCTCAACACCCCCCCATTCCCACCTCACCCAAGGCAAGGTCTGCCCTAGGGAGTCAGCCCAGCCTAGTATATTCAGTTGAGGCAGGGCCAGTCCCCTCCTCCCTGCACCAAAGCTGAGCAAAGTGTCCCAGCAGAGGCTCTAGATTCCAAAAAGCCAGCTCATGCACCAAGGACAGGTCCCAGTTCCACTGCCTGGGGGCCTCCCAAATAGTTCAAGCTAATCAACTGTCTCACGTATCCAGAGGGCCTGATTCAGTTCCATGGGGCCTCCTCAGCTATTGGTTCACAGTTTATGTGTTTCCACTAGTTTGGCTATTTGTTCCTGTGCTTTTTCCAATCATGGTCTCAATATCTCTCGCTGATATAATCCCTCCTCTCTCTTACCAATTGGGCTCCTGGAGCTCCACCTGGGGTTTGGCCGTGGATCTCTGCATCTGCTTCCATCAGTCACTGGATGAGAGTTCTACCATGACAATTAGGGTGTTTGGCCATCTGATCACCAGAGTAGGTCAGCTCAGGCACTCTCTCACCCATTGCCAGTTGTCTTTAGTGGAGGTATCTTTGTGGATTTCTGGGCACCTCTCTAGCACTCTGCTTCTTCCTATTCCCATGAGGTCTTAATTTATCATGTTATCTCTTTCCTTGTTCTCCCTCTCTGTACCTGATCCAGATGAGACCTCCTGCTCCCCTAAGCTCTCTTTCCCCTGCCCCTTGCCCTCCATTACCTCCCCTTAAGCCCCAGTTTGCTCACTTAGATATCATCCATTTCTCTGTTATTGGGCAATCCCTGTGTATTTCTTAGGGTCCTCTTTACTAGGTAGGCTCCATGGAGATGTGAGTTGCAGTCTGGTTATCCTTTGCTTTATATCTAGTATTCACTTATGAGTGAATACATACCATGTTTGCATTTCTGAGTCTGGGTTAACTCACTCAGGATGATATTTTCTAGTTCCATCCATTTGCCTGAAAATCTCATGATGTCATTGTTTTTCTCTGATGAGTAGTATTCCATTGTGTATATGTACCATATTTCTTTATCCATTCTTCAGTTGAAGGGCATCTAGGTTGTTTCAAGGATCTGGCTATTACAAATAATGCTGCTATGAACAAAGTTGAGCACGTGTCCTTGTGGTATGATTGAGCATTCTTTGGGTATATGCCCAAGAGTGGTATAGCTGGATCTTAAGGGAGGTTTATTCTCAATTTTCTAAAACTACCATGTTGATTTCCAAAGTGGTTGGACAAGTTTGCATTGCCACCAGCAGTGGAGGAGAGTTCCCCTTGCTCCACATCCTCTCCAGCATAAGCTGTCTTCAGTGTTTTTTTATTTTAGCTATTCTGACAGGTGTAAGATGGTATCTCAGAGTTGCTTTGATTTGCATTTCGCTGATGACTAAGGATTTTTTTCCTTTTATTTTATTTTACAATACCATTCAGTTCTATATATCAGCCACGGATTCCCTTGTTCTCCCCCCTCCCGCCCCCTCCCCTTCCCCTCAGCCCAACCCCCATTCCCACCTCCTCCAGAGCAAAGCCTCCCCTGAGGACTGAGATCGACCTGGTAGACTCAGTCCAGGCAGGTCTAGTCTCCTCTCCCAGACTGAGCCAAGTGTCCCTGCATAAGCCCCAGGTTTCAAACAGCCAACTCATGCAATGAGCACAGGACCCAGTACCACTGCCTAGATGCCTCCCAAATAGATCAAGTCAATCAACTGTCTTACCTATTCAGAGGGCCTGATCCAGTTGCGGGTCCCTCAGCTTTTGGTTCATAGTTCATGTGTTTCCATTCATTTGGCTATTTGTCCCTGTGCCTTATCCAACCTTGGTTTCAACAATTCTCACTAATATAAACCCTCCTCTTTCTCACTAATTAGACTCCCAGAGCTCCACCCGGGGCCTAGCCATGGATCTCTGCATCCAGATCCCTCAGTTGTTGGATGGGATTTCTGGCATGACTATTAGGGTGTTTGGCCATCCTATCACCAGAGTAGGTCAGTTCCGGGTGTCTCTCGGGAAAATTGGGAAACAATCTCCCCCAAGATCCAGCTATACCACTCTTGGGCATATACCCAAGAAATGCTCAATCATACCACAAGAGCACTTGCTCAGCTATGTTCACATCAGCATTGTTTGTAATAGCCAAAACCTGGAAACAACCTAGATGCCCTTCAACTGAAGAATGGATTAAGAAAATGTGTTACATATACACAATGGAATACTACTCATCAGAGAAAAACAATGACATCATGAGGTTTGCAGGCAAATGGATGGATCTAGAAAAAAATCATCCTGAGTGAGGTAACCCAGACTCAGAAAGACAAATATGGTATGTACTCACTCATAGGAGGATACTAGATGTGGAACAAGGATGACTGGACTGCTACTCACATCACCAGGGAGGCTACCTGGAAAACAGGACCCCAAGAAAGACACGAGGATTACCCAATGATGGAGAAATGGCTGAGATCTACATGAACAACCTGGACATGAGTGGGAGTAATGAAGGGCGAGGGTCGAGGGAAAGAGAGCCTGTGGGAGCGGGAGATCCCAGCTGGATCAAGAACAGAGAGGGAGAACAAGGAATAGGAGACCATGGTAAATGAAGGCCACATGAGAAAAGGAAGAAACAAAGTGCTAGAAAGGCCCACAGAAATCCACAAAGATACCCCCACAATAGACTGCTGACTAAGGATGTTGATCAATTCTTTAAGTGTCTTTCAAACATTTGAGCTTCCTCTGTTGAGAATTCTCTGTTTAGCTCTATAGCCCATTTTATTAAGCTGTTGGATATTTTGATGTCTAATTTCTTGAGTTCTTTATATGTTCTGGATATCAACCCTCTGACAGATATGGGGTTGGTGAAGATCTTTTCCCATTCTGTAGGCTGTCATTTTATCTTGTTGACCATGTCCTTTGCCCTACAAAAGCTTCTGAGTTTCAAGAGGTCCCATTTATTAATTGTTGCTCTCAGTGTCTGTGCTACTGGTGTTGTATTTAGGAAGTGATTTTCTATGCCAATGTGTTCAAGTCTACTTCCTACTTTCTCTTCTAGCAGGTTCAGAGTAACTGGATTTATATTGAGGTCTTTGATCCACTTGGACTTAAGTTTTGTGCACGGTGACAGATATGGATCTATATGCAGTCTTCTACATGTTGACATCCAGTTATGCCAGCATCATTTGTTGAAGATGCTTTCTTTTTTCCATTGTACAGTTTTGGCTTCTTTGTCAACAATTAGGTGTTCATAGGTGTGTAGATTAATGTCAGGGTCTTCAATTCGATTCCATTGGTCCACATGCCGGTTTTTATTCCATTACCAAGCTATTTTTATGACTGTAGCTCTATAGTAGAGCTTGAAGTCAGGGATCATGATGCCTCCAGAGGTTGTTTTATTGTACAGGATTCTTTTGAATATCCTGTTTTTTGTTTTTCCATATGAAGTTGAGTATTGTTCTTTCCAAGTCTGTGAACAATTGTGTTGGGATTTTGATGGGGATTGCATTGAATCTGTAGATTGCTTTTGATAAGATTGCTATTGTTGCTATGTTAATCCTACCTATCCATGAGCATGGGAGATCTTTCCATTTTCTGACATCTTCTTCAATTTCTTTCTTCAGGGATTTAAAGTTCTTGTCATACAGGTCCTTCACTTTTTTAGTTAGTGTTACCCCCAAGGTATTTTATATCATTTGTGGCTATTGTGAAGGGTGATGTTTCTCTGATTTCCTTCTCAGCCCGTTTGTCATTTGTATATAGAAGGGCTACTGATTTTTTTTTTGTTAATCTTGTATTCTGCTACATTGCTGAAGGTGTTTATAAGCTATATGAGTTCTTTGGTTGAATTTTTGGGGTCACTTATGTATACTGTCATGTCATCTGCAAATAGGGAAAGTTTGACTTCTTAGTTTCCAATTTGTATACCATTGATCTGCATATGCTGCCTTATTGCTCTGGCTAGACCTTCAAGTACTATATTGAGTAAGTATGAGGAGAGCAAACAGCTTTGTCTTTTTCCTGATTTTAGTGGAATCGCATTGAGTTTCTCTACATTTAATTTGATGTTGGCTGTTGGCTTGCTGTAAATTGCCTTTATTATGTTTAGGTATGTTCCCTGTATTCCTGATCACTCCAAGACCTTTATCATGAAGGGGTGTTGGATTTTGTCAAAGGCCTCTTCAGCATCTAGTGAGATGATCATATGTTTTTTTTTCCTTTCAGTATGTTTATATGATGTATTACATTGACAGACTTTCGTATGTTGAACCACCCTTGCATACCTGGGATGAAGCCTACTTGATTATGGTAGATAATTGTTTTGATGTGTTCTTGGAGTCTGTTTGCCAATATTTTATTGAGTATTTTTGCATCAATGTTCATGAGGGAGATTGATCTGTAGTTCTCTTTCTTTGGTGCATCTTTGTTTGCCTTGGGAATCAGGGTAATTGTAGCCTCATAGAAGGAGTTTGGTAAATGTCCTTTCTGTTTCTATTGTGTGGAATAATTTAAAGAGTATTGGTATAGCTCTTCTTTGAAGATCTGGTAGAATTCTGCATTGAAACCATCTGGTCCTGGGCTTTTTTTGGTTGGGAGACTTTTAATGACTGTTTCTATCTCTTTAGGGGTTATTGGTCTATTTAGATAGTTTATATGGTCTTGATTTAACTTAGGTATGTGGTACCTATCCAGAAATTTATTCATTTCTTTTAGATTTTTCCAGTTTTGTGGAGTAGAGGTTTTTGAAGTATGACCTGATAGTCTCTAGATTTCCTCAATGTTAGTTTTCATATCTCACTTTTCATTTCTGATTTTGCTAATTTGGATGTCCTCTCTGCCTTTTGGTTGGTTTAGATAAGGTCTTGTCTATCTTGTTGATTTTCAAAAAGAACCAAATCTTTGTTTCATTAGTTTTTTGTATTGTTCTTTGTTTCTATTTTATTGATTTCAGCTCTCAATTTGACAATTTCCTGGCAGCTACTCTTCCTAGGAGACTGCTTCTTCTTGTTCTAGAGCTTTCAGGTGTGCTGTTAAGTCACTAGTGTGAGATTTTTCCAACTTCTTTATGTGGGCATTTAGTGCTATGAATTTCCCTCTTAGCACTGCTTTTATAGTGTCCCATAAGTTTCGGTATGTGGTGTCTTCATTTTCATTGATCGATAGGAAGTCTTTAATTTCTTTCTTTATTTCTTCCTTAACCCATTGGTGATTCAGTTGAGCATTATTCAGTTTCCGTGAGATTGTAGGTTTTCTGTAGTTTTTGTTGTTGTTGAAATCTAACTTTAAACCATGGTGGCCTGATAGAATGAAGGAGGTTATTCCAATTGTTTTGTATCTGTTGAGATTTGCTTTGTGGCCAAGTATGTGGTCGATTTTAGAGAAGGTTCCATGGGGTACTGAAAAGAAGGTATAATCTTTTTGTTAGGATGGAATGTTCTGTAGATATCAATTAAGTCCATTTGAGTCATAACATCAATTAAGTTTTTTATTTCTCTGTTAAGTTTCAATTTGGGAGATCTGTCCAGTGGTGAAAGTGGGGTGAAAATTGAAGTCTCCCACTATTAATGTGTGGGGGTTTATGTGTGATTTAAGCTTTAGTAATGTTTCTTTTACATATGTGTGTAGATGTAACCAACCGTCTTATTAAATAAGAAACACAGAACCAATGCAAAGAAGAAAGCCAAGAGGTCAGAGCTAAGAGCTAAAACCTTACCCTTCCTCCTGCGGTGGTCCTACCTCTCCAAACCAGAACTACTTCCTGTGTGTCTGTCTTTTTATAGTGTTTCTGTTCTGCCTTCTCATTGGTTGTAAACCCAACCGCATGACCGCCTCATCATGGCCTGTCTGTATACCTCCAGGTTCTCTATGATTGGTATTGAGATTAAAGACGTGTATCCAATACTGGGTGTATCCCTGAACACACAGAGACTTACCTAGCTCTGCCTACCAAGTGCTGGGATTACAAGCATACGCCACCACTGCTCTGCTTTCCTATGGCCTGCTAATAGCTCTGATCCCTGGGCAACTTTATTTATTAACATACAAATAACATTTTAATACAAATAAAATATCACCATATATGTGGGTGCCCGTGTGTTTGGGGCATGAATGTTCAGTATTGAAAGTTCATCTTGGTGGATCCTTCCTGTGATGAGTGTGCAATGCCCTTCTTGATCTCTTTTGATTGATTTTAGTTTGAAGTCTATTTTGCTCGATATTAGGATGGCTATACCAGCTTGCTTCTTAAGACCATTTGATTAGAAATCCTTTTCCGAGCCTTTAATTCTTAGGTAGTGTCTATCTTTGAATTTGAGGTGTTTCTTTTTTTTTTAAGATTTGATAACAATGCAATATTTTTATTTTTATTGTCATTATTGTTATTTATGGTTCTTGTTATTAAATGAAGTGCTTTTTTATATTTTATTTTATTTTTTACAATACTATTCAGTTCCATATAATAGCCACAGATTCCCTTGTTCTCTCCCTTCCTGCCCCCCTCCCCTTCCCCCCAGATGACCCCCAATTCCCACCTCTGCCAGATCAAGGTCTCCCCCAGGACTGGGATCAACCTGATAGACTCAGTCCAGGCAGGTCCAGTCCTCTCCTCCCAGATTGAGCCAAGCGTCCCTGCATAAGTCCCAGGTTTCAAACAGCTAACTCATGCAACGAGCCCAGGACCTGGTACCATTGCCTAGATGCCTCCAAAACAGATCAAGAAAATCAACTGTCTCACCTATTCAGAGGGCCTGATCCAGTTGGGGGCCCCTCAGCCTTTGGTTCATAGTTCATGTGTTTCCATTCATTTGGTTATTTGTCCCTGTGCTTTATCCAACCTTGGTTTCAACAATTCTCTCTCATATAAACCCTCCTCTTTCTCGCTAATTAGACTCCCAGAGCTCCACCCGGAGCCCAGCCATGGATGTCTGCATCCAGATTCCTCAGTCCTTGGATGGGGTTTATGGCACAGCTATTAGGGTGTTTGGCCATCCCATCACCAGAGTAGGTCAGTCCGGCTGTCCCTCGATCATTGCCAGCAGTCTTTTGTGGGGGTATCTTTGTGGATTTCTGTGGGCCTCTTTAGCACTTTGTTTCTTCCTTTTCTCATGTGGTCTTCATTTACCATGGTCTCCTATTCCTTGTTCTCCCTCTCTTTTCTTGATCCAGCTAGGATCTCCCGGTCTCTTTCCCTCGACCCTCGCCCTTTGTTGCTCCCACTCATGTCCAGGCTGTTCATGTAGATCTCATCCATTTCTCCATATCTTTCTTGGGGTCCTGTTTTCCAGGTAGCCTCCCTGATGGTGTGAGTAGCAGTCCAGTCATCCTTGTTCCACATCTAGTATCCTCCTATGAGTGAGTACATACCATATTTGTCTTTCTGAGTCTGGGTTACCTCACTCAGGATGATTTTTTCTAGATCCATCCATTTGCCTGCAACCTCATGATGTCATTGTTTTTCTCTAATGAGTAGTATTCTGTAGCTAGAGTTTTCCTGCCTTGCCCACAGTCAGGACAAATCTTTGTCACCCGCCAATCTCACAGCCGCTCAGACCCAACCAAATAAACACAGAGATTTATATTGCTTACAAACTGTATGGCCGTGGCAGGCTTCTTGCTAACTGTTCTTATATCTTAAATTAATCCATTTCCATAAATCTATACCTTGCCATGCAGCTCGTGGCTTACCAGCATCTTCACATGCTGCTTGTCCTGGCGGCAGTTGGCAGTGACTTCTCCTGCCTTCCTGTTCTTTCTTTTCTCCTCTCCGTTAGTCCCGCCTATACTTCCTGCCTAGCCACTGGCCAATCAGTATTTTATTTATTGACTAATCAGAGCAACACTTTTGCCATACAGAACATCCCACAGCAGTATTCCATTGTGTATATGTGCCATAATTTATTTATCCATTCTTCAGTTGAAGGGCAGCTAGGTTGTTTCCAGGTTTTGGCTATTATAAACAATGCTGATGTGAACATAGCTGAGCAAGTGCTCTTGTGGTATGATTGAGCATTTCTTGGGTATATGCCCAAGAGTGGTATAGCTGGATCTTGGGGGAGATTGATTCCCAATTTTCCTGAGAGATAGCCGGAACTGACCTATTCTGGTGATGGGATGGCCAAACACCCTAATAGTCGTGCCAGAAACCCCATCCAAGGACTGAGGGATCTGGATGCAGAGATCCACGGCTAGGCCCTGGGTGGAGCTTCAGGAGTCTAATTAGTGAGAAAGAGGAGGGTTTATATGAGCGAGAATTGTTGAAACCAAGGTTGGATTAAAATTTTTTCCTATAGAAAATGAGGAAAGAAAAGGAATTTTCCTGATATAAAAAAGGAAATACTTAATTATGGACCTATGGGAACAACTTATGATAGATTTGAGGAATGGTTGCCTAAGGTCATAAGAACACCCCCACAGGTGTTCCCACTTACTATGTAGCGAATGCCTGCAAATAATCAATACCCTCAAGGTTATGTTCAGATTAATTGGAGTCCTATGCACATAACAGATCTGAAAAGATTAAAAGAAGCAGTGGTAGCATATGGGATGCATTCTGCCCATGTAAAACAGGTTTTAAATAATTGTGCTACTCAGAATAGAGTTATTCCACAATGGCTCACATGGTGAAGAGAGGAAGCAGCAGCCATGGGACAGTGTAATAAGATTAGAGGAGCAAATATAATAAGGTTCCAACTGTCAGGAGAGGGTCAGTATGCTGATTTACAAAGACAAGTACAGTTTGATGATGCTAATATAATACAGTGTCACTTAGTGGCTCTAAGGGCCTAGGATAAGGTCAAGAAGGTAGAGAAAATATCTATCACCTTTACAAAAATCACACAAAATGCAGGAGAAGTCTACACTGATTTTTTGCAAAGATTAACTTCAGCAGTGCATAGAGCAGTAGCTTATTCAGATGTTAGAAAAGTTTTAATTGAGTCTTTGGCCTTTTACAATGCCCTTGAAGCCATAGGGAGCTCCTTTAGAGGAATGAATTAAAGCTACTGCTGATATTTGATCCACAGAATATAACGCTAGTATAGTTGGACAAGCTACAGCTAAAGGTCTTAAATTTCAGACTACAAGATGCTTTAACTATGGAAAATTGGGATATTTAAGGAAAGATTGTTATCATTCTGCTACTGAAAAGGATAATCTCTTTGGAGAATAATAAGAATAGAAAGCCTCCAACCCCCAAGAATTTGTAGGAGATGTGGGAACAGTAAACATTAGACTAATGAATGTAGACCAAAAATGATATGCATGATAATCCTTTACTGTTGGGAAACTGGATGAGGGGCCTAGCTCCAGGCCCAGGAACAAACAACATGAGCTACCAATTTCCTGTCAGCAGTGGAATGGCTCATGAACAGAGCCATCAGGGAAACATAGGCTCAGCACTGGAGATTTGATGCATGCTACTTCAGAGAACACTGCTTTAGAATTGGCAGTGAGCAAATATCTTATGTTATCTCCACAAATTCCTTGTTATAAGATAGCAACTGGAGTGTATGGTCCTCTTCCCCCAGGGACAGGAGGAATAATTATGGGAAGAAGTAGTTTAACATATCAAGGATTTATTGTACACCCAAGAATTATAGATGAAGATTATCAGGAAGAAATTAAAATTATGGCATATAAAAAAGGACTATGGAAATTGAAGTTGGTGATAGAATTGCTCAATTATTATTACTCCCATATTTAATAGGCAAAGCAGCTCCAGTGTGTAGGACAGTAGGGTTTGGAAGTACTGGAAAAAAGGTGTTTTCGCAAACAGTGAATTTTGAATGAATGGCCTAAATTAAAAGTAAAACTAAATGAGATTAAGATTGAAAGATTATTGGATTCTAATTGTAAGTAAATTGGTTGTAACAACTCTGGGCTTGGTCCCAGATTTTGGCACCAAAACGTGAGTTTTGCAACTCTGGGGAAAGGTGTCCTGACTACCTGGGGAGTCAGGCAACACCCTGAGCTGCTTAGGACAGCTCTGATGGCAGGAATTGCAAGGAGACAGTTCAGCCCTGGAGGGCAAGGTATCCCAGACTCCTTGAGCTGCTCAGAACAACAGCTCTGCCCTGAAGGTGTCCTGTACGCCTGGAGCTGTTTAGCACAGCTCTGACGACTGGAACTGCAAAGAAGCAGCCCAACCCTGGAAGGGAAATTTTTCTGACTTCTCAGGAAAGTCAGGCCTGGAACTGCTTCAGCAGGAAAGGGTATCCTGACTGTTCTGGAAAGTCAAGGTATACCTGGTGTGATGGGTGATAGTCTCCCTGCAGGATATAGCAATCCTGCTCCTCTCCTGGAGAGCCACTACAGCTGAGCTTTGCTCAGCCACCTCTTAAGGGGGGCTTCCTAGCAGAGCTGATTCTCCAGCATAAGATGTTGTTTCTTTTGCTTCATTTTGCAAAAGGGGAAACCCCTGCAGAAATGTAGCAATCTCCTCTGGCTCCAGAGAAAAGCGTTACTTTTAAGTTCTCTCTTGCTATGTCCACTGAGGGACGTCTCAGCAAAGATCTTTTGTTCAGCTCCTGCTTGCTCTGCTCTTTAGGCTCTCCCTTGTTTTGTCCACTGAGAGACATCTCAGCAAGGATCTTCTCTATGCCAGTGAATGAAGATTCTCACACCCAAAACTCTTTTGAGAAAGAGATTTATTTGGGAAGGAGGAGTCTGGGAGAGTAGCTGCCTCTACCAGGGTAGAGAGAACAGCTTTTTTTTTAACTGAATAGGCAGGACAGTATACACAGGATGTCTTGGGGGTGGAGTCAGCCAGTGGTTGACTTAGAACCCAGGGTTCTAGTATCCTGCTCTGTGATTGGTTGGTTTCACAAGTCAGTTGGCCCAGGGCAGAGACGGCTGTGATCTGACTGAGCCAAACTGTGTTTCTTTCTGTCCTGATCTGAGCCAACTTTTCCTAGTTCTGGGCTCCAGGGTCAGGGTGATTTTTTTTTAGCCAGCCCCTTTCCCTACACTAATGCTGATATATCTATAATTTCATAAAAATCCTGGGATCCCAGCTTGCGTTTACAAGAAGTCTCCAATCAATGTTTAGACATTGGAACCTTATCTCAAGTAAAACAATATAGAGTGGATTAAATGCACAGGGCCTTAATGATAGAAAAGGATATTAAAGCCTAATGTGGCTGATGTAGCCATGAATTTGTGTGGAAGAGATTTGTTACAACAATGGGGGGCCCAAATTAATATTCCTACAGTTTCAGAAACAGCTCATAAATTGATGTTTAAAATGGAATATATTCCTGGAAAGTACATCAGAAAAAATTATAAGGGAAATCCACAGGCTCTGCAGGTTATAAAAAGTAACACAGGACAGGAACTATGTAATCAAATATGGAGTAGGAGCCCCTGCCGGTATCTCAACTGCTCTGCTTTCAAAACGGCTAAGAAGCCTGCATGGGTAGAGCAGTGGCCCTTAACTAAGGAAAAATTATAGGTGCTTGAACAACTAAAAAATGTACAGTTGGACACTAAGCACATAGAAGAACCTCCTAGTCTTTGGAATTCTCCTGTATTTGTAATAAAAAAGAAATCTGGAAAATGGAGAATATTGACTCATTTGAGAGATGTAAATAAGATAATTCAATCTATTGAATCTTTGCACCATGGATTTCCTTTACCTTCTTTATTATCTAAAGATTGGCCTATCACAGTTACTGATTTACAAGATTGCTTCTTTACTATTCCTTTACAAGAACAGAATAGGGAAAATTTTCCTTTTACAATTTCTACTTATAATAAAACTCAATCTGTAAGGATATATCACTGAAATGTCCTCAGGGTATGTTAAATAGCCCTACATTGTATCAATATTTTACAAATCAGCTGCTGGAAGTGGAACATAAATTATTTCCTCAGTCTATTATTTATCATTATATGGATGATATTTTATTGGTGGCTTCTGATACAGATATCATAGAAGAAATGTTTAATGTGGTACAGAAAATTTTACCCTGTTGGGGATAACAAATTTCTCCTGAAAAAATAAAAAGAGGAGAGTCTCTTGGTTATTTAGGTTAAAAATTAACAGAGAATTCAGCCACAAAAGGTACATATTAGGAGAGATCAGTTGCAAACTCTTTTTTTTTTCTTTTCATTTTTCTTTATTAAGAAATTTTCTACTCACTTTACATAACACTCACAGATTCCCCCTCCCTCCTCCTACCCTCCAGCCCTCTCTCCCAATCACCCCACATCCCTATATCCCCCAAATAAAGGACTCCCATGGGGAGTCAGCAGAGTCCAGCACACTGAGCCTAGACAGGTCCAAGCCCCTCCCCACTGCACCAAGGCTGTGCAAGGCATCACACCACAGGCATCAGATTCCCAAAAGCCTGCCATGTACCAGAGATGGATCCAGATCCCTCTGCCTGGATGCCCCCAAACAGTTTGAGCCAAACAACCATCTTCCATATCCAAAGGGCCTATTCCAGTCCCATGGGGGCTCCACGGCCACTAGTCTACATTTCATGGGCTTCTACTAGTGTGGTTGGTCATCTCTGCACATCTTCCCATTATGATATCCCCACCTGCTGAATCCCTCCTCTCATCAATTGGATTCCTGGAGCTCAGCCTGGTGCCTGGCTGTGGATCTCTGTATCTGCCTCCATCAGTCACTGGACAAAGGCTCTATGATGACAGTTAGGTTATTCACTAGACCAGTCACCAGAGTAGACCAGTCCAGGCACCCTCTGGACCACTGCCAGCAGTCCAAGTTGGGGTCATCCTTGTGGATTCCTGAGAGCCTCCCCAGCACCTTGCCTCTTTCTATTCCCATGATCTCCTCATCTATCATGGTATCTCCCTCCCTGCTCTCCCACTCTGTCCCTGTTCCACAGTTGCAAATTCTTTATGATTTTCAAAAATTATTGGGTGATATTAATTGGCTGCATCCTGCCATTGGATTGTCTACCCAAGAATTAAGTAATTTATTTCAAATTTTTCAAGATGACTCAGATTTAAACAGTCCCTTATGCACTTGATGGCTGAAGAAGATGGATGCTGTTCTGACTGGTACTACTGCCTAAATGCCTCCCAAACAGATCAAGCCAATCAACTGTCTCACCTATTCAGAGGGCCTGATCCAGTTGGGGGTCCCTCAGCCTTTGGTTCATAGTTCATGTGTTTCCATTCGTTTGGCTATTTGTCCCTGTGCTTTATCCAACTTAAAGTTCTTGCCATACAGGTCCTTCACTTGTTTAGTTAGAGTTACTCCAAGGTATTTTATATCATTTGCAACTATTGTAAAGGGTGATGTATCTCTGATTTCTTTCTCAACCCATTTGTCATTTGTATATAGGAAGACTACTGATTTTTTTAAGTTAATCTTGTATCCTGCTACATTGCTGAAGGTGTTTATAAGCTGTATGAGCTCCTTGGTCAAATTTTTGGAGTCACTTAAGTATACTATCATGTCATCTGCAAATAGTGAAAGCTTGACTTCTTCCTTTCCAGTTTCCATGTTCTCTTAGTGTCTGCATTACATCTGTCCAGGTCCTTCTGGCTTTCAAAGTCTCCATTGAGAAACCAGGTGTTATTCTGATAGGTTTGCCTTTATAAGTCACTTGGCCTTTTTCCTTTGCTGCTCTTAATACTCTTCCTTTATTCTATGGGTTTAGTTGTTTAATTATTATGTGGCAAGGGGACTTTTCTAGGGGGTCTAGTCTGTTTGGTGTTCTATAGGCTTCTGGTATCTTCATAGGCATTTCCTTCTTTAAGTTGGGAAAGTTTTCTTCTATGATCTTGTTAAATATATTTTCTGTGCCTTTGAGTTGGTATTCTACTCCTTCCTCTATCCCTATTATTTTTAGGTTTGGTCTTTACATGGTGTTTCAGATTTCTTGTACATTTTGTGTTATGACTTTTTTGGCTTTGATATTTTCTTTGACTGATGAATCCATTTCCTCTGTTGTATCCTCTACACCAGAGATCCTCTCTTCCATCTCTTATATTCTGTTGATTATGCTTGCATCTGTATTTCCTGTTCGTTTACTCAGATTTTCTATTTCCAGCATTCCCTCTGTTTGTGTCTTCTTCATTGTTTCTATTTCCCTTTTCAGGTCTTGAACTGTTTCCCTCACCTGTTTAATTAATAATTGCTTTTTATGGTTTTCTTTAAGGGATTTATTGCTTTCTTCCAATTTTTTTATTTGTCTTTTCCTCTATTTCTTTATAGATTACTTCCATTTTTTGTCTTTTTCTCAATTTCTTTATTGATTTCTTCCACTTTTTTGTTTATCTTTTCCTCAATTTCATTTTTCATTTTTTCTTGAAAGGCCTAAAGTATCTTCATGATGTTATTCTTTTTTTTTTTTTTTTTGTTTTGTTTTGTTTTGTTTTTTCGAGACAGGGTTTCTCTGTGTAGCTTTGCACCTTTCCTGGAACTCACTTAGTAACCCAGGCTGGCCTCAAACTCACAGATATCTGCCTGGCTCTGCCTCCTGAGTGCTGGAATTAAAGGCATGTGCCACCACCATCCAACTTATGATGTTATTCTTAAGGCCACTTTCTTCTGCTTCTTCTACCTTGTGATGTTCAGGACTTCCTGTTGGAGGAGGATGAGGTTCTGGTGATGCTGTATTGCTCTTTATGTTGTTGTACTTCTGCCTTGACGTCTGCCCATCTCCTTGTCTAATGGGTATAAGAGGTGCCTGTGTCTGAGCGAGTTGCTGTTGGTTCATTCTGTGCTTGTTGTGTCTGTGTCTCAGGGGGCCCTTCTGGGTCTAATCTTAGCTCTTAGTCTAATGGGAGCAGGCAGATTCTGTGTCTCAAGGAGCTGCTCTTGGGTCAA
The DNA here is from genome assembly GCF_004664715.2 of Peromyscus leucopus. NCBI lineage: Eukaryota > Metazoa > Chordata > Mammalia > Rodentia > Cricetidae > Peromyscus > Peromyscus leucopus. The sequence goes on from NC_051077.1 coordinate 53,868,301, forward strand.
CCCAAGCTAGTTGATTATGTGAGTCACAGATACGTTCTTGGTCTTCTCAGGGCTCTTGGTCCAGTCAGAGTTGACAGAGTCTGTATTTCAGGAGGCTTCTCTTGGTCCAATGAGAGGTGGCAGATTCTACTTCTCAAAAAGCCACTCTTGGTCTAATGAGGCCTGGCAGATTCCCTGTCTTCTGAGGTTACTCTTGGTCCATTGACAGCTCTTTGTCCAAGGAGAGCTCTCTAGGCCAGATGAGACCTGGAGGTTGGTTTGTAAGCCTCAGGAAGTGGTTGGGGTCTTGGGCGGATGGGTATGGGGGCAGGGTGTGTAGATTTTGGCAGTCCGCTGAGGGGTCTTGGTGAACGGGGAGTCTTCTAGCAGGAGCCCTACCTTCTGGCTGGCAACTGGTGCTGAGTTGGGTGGGTGTTCCCAGGAACAGCTGGGGCCAGTGATGGGTCCTAGGGGCTGGCCTCACTGAGTATGAACAGTCACTCACCTCTAGGTCTGAATAGAGCAGGGGGTTGGTTTCCAAGCCTCAGGAAGGGTATAGGTGCAGGGTGTGTAGATTGTAGGAGTGCTGGGGGGTTTGGTGAGGGAGAGGTCTTCCTGCAAGAGCCCTGCCTGTTGGCTAGCAACTGGGGCCATGTTGGGCAGGTGTTCCTGGGGGAATAGCTGGGGCCCAGGAATGGGTCCTAGGGACAGGGCTCACTGGGTATGAACAAAGTCACTCAGCTCTAGTTCCAATGAGAGCTGGGGGCTGGTTTCTAAGCCTCAGAAAGTGGCTGGGGTCTTGGGTGGATGGGTATGGGGGCAGGGCATATAGATTGCAGGGTCCACTGGGGGGTCTTGGTGAGGGAGGGGCGTTCCTGCCCTCTATCATCTTCTTAAAGTCATTTTATGGTCGATTTCTTCTGCCTCTTCTGCCTTGGAATGTTCAGGTCTTGCTGATGTAGAACTACTAGATTCTCATGGTGCCATGTTGCTCTTTATGTTGGTGAATGTATTTTTTGCACTGGCGTCTATCCATCTCTTCCTCCAGGCAGTGCAAATGGTTTCTGTGTCTGAGGGAGCCTCTTTAGATCCAATAGGCACTCTTGTTCCAGTTGGAGCTCTTGTTCCAATTAGAGATCTTGGTCCACTCAGAGCTGGCAGAGTCTGTCTCGGGAAGCAGTTGTGATCTTGGAGGATGGAGTGGGGCTTGTAGGTTACAGGGTGTGGTAGGGGATGGTGGTAGTCTGGCCTGCCTGCAAGAGTCCTGCCTGCTGGTGTGCAACTGGTACTGCAGTGGGAGCGGGTATGGGGGCACAGATGTGCCCATAGGCCTAAAGTCTAGAGGCTGGGGTGGTCAACTAGGAGAACAACTCACCTTTTGGTCCACTCAGAGACTGTGTCTGTGTCTCGGGGAGCAGCTATGATCTTGGCAGATGGATGGTTTTAGGGGATGGAGTGGGACTTGTGAAAATTCTTTCTTAAAAGGTCAGAGAAAAGAGGTTAAGTCCCCTGAGGCTGTGGAGAGAGAGTGGGTATGGAGCCTGCATGATATATTTGGTAGAGTTTGATGAGACTGGTAAAACTGTAACCCTACCCTGACAATAGGAAAGCAAGAGATGTGGGTCCCTAAAATTCCATCAGGACTAAGTAAGTGGTCCGAGCTCTCAGAAGGAGAGAGATAGATTGCCCTGATACTGTAATATCTGTCTGAGGCTCCCAGTGAGAGATGGCAGTGGTCAGGCCAAGGGAGCTTGGGTGCCCTCAGTCATCCATGGCCAGATCTAAGAGGTCAGCTGAAGAGCCATCTGAGCTTGATGTCCCCATGATGCATGGGACATGGGGGCAGTCAACCCCCCAATGCCCTTCTTGATGGCACCTTGGACAAGATCTGGGTGGCTTATGAGGGATCAGACAGGCCCAGGCCCAGTGACCCTCCTGACTGCATTTGAAAAGGGGACCCAGAGGTTCTCAGACTTGAGGAAGCCAGAGAGTCTGGGCAGTTGTTATGATGGGTTGAAAGGCCTTTGCTAGCATCAGGTATTTTTATTTGGGGGCTTTTTCAACTCTCCCACTTTACACCTTAAGGGCCATTGCTAAGACTTCTGCCTGTGGCGTCAGGGATCACTTCTCTAGGCATTTAAGTTTGAACCTAATATCAGGGAAACTCTGGAAGAGGAAGTAGGTCACAAGGAGATGTTTTCCATCTGGGTCTCAGGATCTTGATTAGTATATTGTAAGAGGGCCTTTGTGAGGTGGTCTAGGAATTGAGATGGGTCATCATGTCTGTCCTGATGACCTCTTGGAATTTTTCATAATTTCCCTCTTTAAGGGTGGCCAGCCAAGAGACAGGTTACAAACTGATCCCTAGAAAGGACGCCCCCTGGGGTACTGTAATTTCATTTAGGGTCCTGCTCAGGGATTGTGTCAGCCCTGACTGGATGGGCAGCCTGTTGCTAAGAAGGGAGAAAGGGAAACCAGAGAGGCTGGAGAGGAAGAAAAGGGACTGTGGGTTGAGGCTTGTTAGTATGGTTAAAAATACTGGAAGACTCATCTGGTTTGGGCCTCACAGCTAGGAGAAGTTGTTTCCCCTTGGATGGCTTATGTCATTTGATTAAGATAGGAGTGAGGTCACACGGCAAAGTCTATCCTTCCCAACCCTAGCAAAGATGGCTGTCAGTCATGAGGTTGCCCCCATCCCAGTGGGGGGACAGCAGATAAGATGGCAGCAAGCCACGTTTCCTTTAAGATTACCTCTGTATAGATTAAGTATTAACCTGGTGTTATGAGTTTTAAATTAACCCTTTCATTACAGATTTCACAGGGTATTGATTAGATCCAATGTGGGTGAGAGAGATTTGTCCTGACTGGGTCAGGCAGGAAAACTCTACCTACGAGAGAGACTTGGTGCTTCATACCAGGGCTTTTGTAAAGGTGAGAAGGCAAGAATGAAAACCAAGCTCTAGGAGGAGGGTCCTGTCCACAGGAAGGGGTTACACAAGGGCCTACAGGAGCTGTGGGATTATTATGGGCAGCTCCAGAGGAAGGTGGGAGAGGAGGGCAGGAAGGGGCGCAGTAGCCTGGTTTGACCTAAGGACACTGCAGGATTTCAGCTCCAATGTGAGTGGGGTGGGTTCAGATGAAGAGGGCCAGCCATAGCCTTAAAGACTGTGGCTGGGGTACCTCTGCTTCCAAGAGTACCAAAGGGGTGCCAGATGCTCAACAGTCACTCCCTCAGACTCGGGGAAATGTTTACACCAACCAAAGGGAAAACTTACCTAACTGATGTTGGTCCTCCACTGCATATCATGACTCATTCTCTCTTAACCGAGTACTGAATGTTGTCTGGACCCCCAAGGAGTCCTCTGGTACATACGCCCCAGCCCTTGCCCTTTTCATGGTGATGACTGGGTAATTTGTGCTGTTAATGCCAGTCCACAGACTACCTATTCCCAAGGACACTTGAAATAGGAGCCTGGGATCCCATTTGTTATTTTAATTTTTTTCTCTCAGCACTGCAGGCATGGGACATGGGTCTTCCTCCTCACTGGTCCACTCCTCCTCTGAAATTTGGCCACATAATGGCTGCTTCAACCCCAATATTTCACAGGAATTGTCTAACTTCTGCCAGTGAACGGGCAAATGAAAAGAGTTACCTTATTCCCAAGCTTTCTACCTAAGCTCTGAAGCCGCCTCCCTCTCCATATCTGATTCTTTCTCTGCCACATGCAACCACGTCCGCCTGTCTGACTTCTGCTCTGCTCTCGGGTATGGGGCGGGTTCTCCAGTGTCAGGTGGGCTGCCTCTGCCCAGCTCCGGCTCTCACCTTAACTCCTCCTGCTCTCCTCCTCTTACTCATTCTCAAGCTGCCCGAGAAGCACAGATGGGTCTGAAACAGGCTAGGATGCATGCAAATGAGTTTACAATCAGGACCCACATGGGGATCACAGTAATCAGGATGGATGACTCTCTAACCAGAGATCAGCGTACAGCCTGCCTGACACTTGGTAGGTCTTCCTAAAGCTGTCCTCAAGCCAGCAGACATCAAGAAAAAAAAAAATTCAAGACACAGAATAAAATCCATCTCTTGTCTCCCAGACCTCCCCAACATAAGGGCTAAAACTTAAGCATCTGGAGAGCAAGGCTCCTGACCCCACAGGTGGAAGTTTCGGCTGTGGCATTTAAGGTACCAAGAGAGAAATGAGAAAGCCTGTGAACAGAGTTGCCAAATGCTGGCACACACCATCCGAACGGCTGCATAAGGGCTTCCGGGTCCCTGTTTTCGAAGGCCACGCGGTTTGTGTGTGCCCTGCTGGGCCATCAACTGAGCCTTGTTCAAAGTGCCACCTAGAGAGATAACTGGCCAGCTGACTGCCTCCATGCACCCTGGGTCATGGGAGTGTCAAAGACATCCAGCAGACCTGCTAGGCTTGGCAACAGGCTGGCTCGCAGGGAACCCAGAATGCAACATGGAGGCGATCTGTTTCTTTCCTGTTGGACATTGAGCTACTTGCTCAGTCCTGGGGGAGTTTTGGGGTCCCATCTCTCCTCATTTCCCTATTGTCAGGGTAGGGGGGACAGTCTTACCCGCCTCACCAGACTTAATTGTACTTTCAGGATTACTTAATGGAAAAAGATTTCCTGGCTAAGGTAGGAGCTTTCGTTTCATTTTCTCCCTCCATGTGCCTCACTCCAGACTGTCAGATGTGCTTCTCCTCCTCATGCACAGTGACACAGACAGGGCCCTGCTCTCTGCCTTGTCCCCAATTCCAGAACAATAAGATCTCACCCTACAAACTTTTCTCTTCGTGGTTCCCTCTTTTAATTAACTACCCAGCTAATTATTACAGGATCACCATAGATCCAGAACTCAAGGACCATCAAATATATACCCAGATGGTAAAGGAACAGTAACAGTTAAAAGGTATTTATGCCCCTAGACCCAAAAATGTCTGGGCTCTGCAAAAACAGTCTTTAATATAATCATCTATTATGGTTAAATGTTCTCAACAATTGATCACCTGTGTCTCCTGGATGCTAAACTAGTAAAGAAAACAGGTGCCTGAAAATAATCTGTCTCAGATAAAGCTTATCTCAGGTTAAAAAATTAAAAACATGTTCACACTGGGTGGTGGTGGTGGTGTTGGTGGCGGCGGCGGCGGCGGCAGCAGCAGCAGCGGCGGCGTACGCCTTTAATCCCAGCACTGGGGAGGCAGAGCCAGGTGGAACTCTGTGAGTTCTGAGGTCAGATCCAGGGCAGGCTCCAAAATCACACAGAGAAACCCTGTCTCAAAAGCACCAAAAAAAAAGAACTTATTCTAAATTTCTGCAGTGTTATTTGGGTGCTAATGCAAACAAATACATTTAAATAATTACATTGTATTTAATAAAGTTAATTTTTAAAAAACATGTTCTCTCTCTCTCTCTCTCTCTCTCTCTCTCTCTCTCTCTCTCTCTCTCTCTCTCTCTCTCTAACACTAACCAATACAAGCAGAGTACCAAACACTACAGTGGTCACCAGCCCAAGACTAATTTTCTCATGACTGCTTCTTAATATGTTCAATTTCTTTCCCAAGCTCCAGAAACCACCTTAAATCCATCTGCACAGGTTGGATCTACTTCAAGATAAGTGCCAAACCCATACCTTCCCAGTCTTGGGACCCCTCTCTATCACCCTGGAAACCCCTCCATAATAATAATTCTTTCTTCTAAGTTTTTCTCTGTCTCATCAGCATCCTGTCAGACACAAAAGCAGCCAGAGTGCCAAGCCAAGAAAAATAAACAGCTCCAAGGCAGCAGATGATAGCCCACCATCCCAGGACACCTGTCTACCTCAGAAGCTCCCTTCCCTACCCCGTCAAGAGTCAACCAACACCCACCAAGTCAGCTGGAAGCAGTTTTTCCAGGAGAAACACTGCCCCTATTCCTGTCCACTCACTTTTTTATAATAGGCAAAAACTCCGGAATGCTAGGATTCTGCAACACTCCAGCTGCATGACCGCACATGCGCAGTTCAGGAGCTAGACTAGGGGTCTTGCCTCTTACGTCATCAGTGTGCGCTGGTGATTACATACATGCAGCATGGTCACACAATCTGCGCATGCATGGCATAGCTCTGTAAGCCCACCTGCGCCTTAAGGAGCCATGACTCAGACCCCGCCCCTTCTCTCTAGTCTGTTCTCTCCCCCCATCATCTTTCTCTCTGCTTTCTGCACGTGCATTCCCCCCATGCCTGGTTCTTCTGACCCCACCCTCTTTCTCCTAATAAAGCTCTGATCCTGAGTAGTCATGGCTGTGCCCCGTGACTTCTCTGTGCAGTAACCAGCAACCCTAACCAGTGCCACTTATCATTCTTACAAGAGGTCCTTGGGGGGAAGGGTGTAGCCACTCCTGTGGCTCAAGTGGCTTACAGTACACATTTCAACAGCCTATACCCATTTCCTCAACCTCTACCCAATCCCAAAACCTGTACCCATTCCCACCACCTGTGCCCATCACCACCTCCTATACCCACCCTCACCTCCTGTACCCCTCATACCACCTGTAACCATTCCCATGTCATGTACCCATTTTCAAAACCTGTACCCTTCTCACATCCTGTACCTATTTCCACAACTTTTACCCATTCCCACCACCTGTACCTGTTCCCTCAAGCAGAAGCCATTCCCACAACTTCTACCCATTCCCACAACCTGTAAACATTCCCACAACCTCTACCCATTCCCACAACCTGTAACCATTCCCACAACCTCTACCCATTCCCACAACCTCTACCCATTCCCACAACCTCTACCCATCCCCACATGCTGGCCCATTCCACAGCCTATACCCATACCCAAAACCTATACCCTTTCCCACCACCTGTTTCCATAAACTTACCCATGTCATCACCTCTACCCTCCCCTACCACCTTTACCCAGCTCACCACCAGTGCCTATAGCCAAACCTGTCCATTCTCACAACCTGTTCCACGTTTTTACCACATTTCCCCCTTCCCACCACGTGTGCCCATTCCCACCATCTTTAACCACTCCCACAAGCTGTACCCAGACCCACAGCCTGTACCCATTCCATAACCTGTACCCAGACCCACAGCCTGTACCCATTCTACAGCCTGTACCCATTCTACAGCCTGTACCCATTCCACAGCCTGTACCCATTCCACAGCCTGTACCCATTCCACAGCCTGTACCCATTCCCACTGCCACTACCTATACACAAATCTATCACAGACTGGGAGGCCAGCTCCCAGATTTGCTCCAGGGTAAATAAAAAGAAATGCCTCATAGTAGTGAGGGCTTAGAAAAAAATTTTATCTGAGGGTGTTTAGAAATAAGTTTCTATCTATGTGACTGGTAAAATAAGGAAACACACATGCTTTCTGATGGTAACTGAACATTTACCTTCTGAAGAGGCCAATCTGGATGCCAAGTTTTGGTGAAATAATTGTTAAAGCTGCACCTGTGTATACCAGATCCTCAATTTTAATGTCATTTATTTGTATTTTCAGGTTTGGTCTTTATTATTTATGGAAGTTTGCCAAAATAACTGTTTCATGGTCTCTCCTGAAAATTTAATCTACTGAAGCTATTCTGTCATCCAGGGCAGTATGGTTTTCAATAACAGGCATTCAGTCTTGTAATTGCTCTGTGGAGGGTTTTCCTTAATGCTGACAGAGAATTAATGAACCACATTTGACATTGGGGCCTGCAAGAGGCCCCGTAAGGCATTTCCCAATGGCAAAGGGTTACCTTGCCTGTCCCATGTTAATCTGTATTCATTAGTCCAATGCCAGCCTTTGCCACATACCATCTGTAAGTAAACTGATTGCAAAACATGAGTTTTGCAACTCTGTGGGTTTGGTGTCCCAGGTTTCGGCACCAAAAATGTAGGTAAATTGGGTGCAACAACTCTGGGGAGAGGTGTCCTGACTACCTGAGGAGTCAGGCAACACCTTGAGCTGCTTAGGACAGCTCTGAGAGCTGGAACTGCAAGGAAACAGTTCAGCCCTGGAAGGCAAGGTATTCCGGACACCTCAAGCTGCTCAGAAAAACAGCTTTGCCCTGAAGGTGTCCTGAACACCTAGAGTTGCTTAGCACAGCTCTGATGGCTGGAACTGCAAAGAAGCAGCCCAGCCCTGGGAGGGAAATTGTTCTGACTTCTCAGGAGAGTCATGCCTGGAACTGCTTCAGCAGGGAAGGGTATCCTGACTCTTTAGGAAGGTCAAGGTATACCTCGTGTTATGAAGGATAGTCTCCCTACAGGATATAGCAATCCTGCTCCTCTGCTGGAGAGCCTCAACAGCTGAGCTTTGCTCAGCCCCCACTTAAGGGGGCTTCCTAGCAGAGCTCTGCTTCTCTGGCTCAAGATGTTGCTTGTTTTACTTCACTCTGCAAAAGGGGAAACCCCTGCAGAAATGTAGCAATCTCCTCCGACTCTTGGGGAAAGTGTTACTTTTTCATATCTCTCTCTGTCTGTCTCTCTCTGTCTCTTTCTCTCTCTCTCTGTCTGTCTCTGTCTCTTTCTCTCTCTCTCTGTCTCTCTCTGTCTCTGTCTCTGTCTCTCTCTCTCCTTCTCTCTGGCTCTCTCGCTCTATCCACCAAGGGACATCTCAGCAAAAATCTTCTGTTCAGCTCCTGCTTGCTCTGCTGTTTCAGCTCTCCCTTGTTTTGTCCACTGGGGGACGTCTCAGCAAGGATCTTCTCTACACCAGTGAATGAAGATCTTCACATCCAAAACTCTTTTGAGAAGGAGATTTATTTGGGAAGGAGGAGTCCAGGAGAGTAGCTGCCTCTACCAGGGTAGAGAGAACAGCCTTGTTTCTACTCACTAGGCAGGGTGGTTTACACAGGAAGTCTTGGGGGTGGAGTCAACCCGGGGCCCAGGGTTCTACTATCCTGGTCTGTGATTGATTGGTTTCACAAATCAGTTGGCCAGAGGCAGAGATGGCTCTGATCTGACTGAGCCAAACTGTGTTTCTTTCTGCCCTGATCTGAGCCATCTTTCCCTAGTTCTGGGCTCCAGGTCAGGGTGGGTTTCTTTAGCCAGCCCCTTTTCCCTACACCATCTACATACTCCAAGAGGCTGGGGCCTTCTATTTGGATTATCTCTAGGAAAAAAAACATTGTTTCTAGGAATGCCTTACCTACAATCCCTTTTCAGATGACCTTGTTTGCCACAATTGAAATATTTGATCTACTGATTTTTCTTAAAATTTTAGAAATCACCTCTTCTATCCAAGTATCATCACAAGTGTGAGATACTGTATTTCTAATCCATTCATCTATGGGTGCTGATCTTATCTTTAAAGGCCTAATCACTCTTTTACATTCTGACTTAGCATTTTCATAAGCCAAAGATTCAATTAATTTTTGTCTAACTTTTGGATCTGATATCATTCTATTTACAGCTGAAGTCAATCTTTATTTAAAAAAAATCAGTGAATCTTCTTTTGGGCCTTGTTATAATTTTAGTAAATGACTCAGTCCTCGTTCTTCATTCTTCAACCCAGCCCCAAGCTTTCAAATCTGTTATGTGGCATAGAACCAAGGTGTTATCATCAAAAAGAGACTGTCTCTGCATATCAGCATACTGGCCCTCACAGAGCTGGCCTTGAGAAATCTCATTACCTCTAGCCCTACCTCATTGTTCTATGAGCCTAGCTTAGCTTCCTCTCCACCAGGTTCTCCACTGTAACCTAATGACCAGCTTCCAGTGATTCTGTAACTTAATCATATTGTGGAATAATTCTGTTCTTAGTTGCCCACGAATTTAACATCTGTTTCACAAAGGGTGAATACTGCTTCCTTAAATCTTGTCAACTCTAATATTTCTACAGGATTCCAATTAACTTCTGCATGGCTTTGGGAGTGCCTATCATCTGGTGGTCATTCTTGTATGATAACTGGATAAATTAAGGTTGGTGTTCTAATAACCTTGGGCTACACCTCCAGTTTCATAATGTAATGGTGAGGTAGGTTCTGATCTTCCTCTGTCTGTGTCTAAGTATTTTTCTTAATTTCATTAGTAGGTCTTTCTAATCTTTTCAATAGTGGAGGTTTTTAAGGCTTGTGTCTTATCAGTCAAATTATCATATTTGGAGCAGTGATCAACCCACTTTTTTAAGGATAAAATACTAATTACTAAACTGTAGTAATTACAATTGACATATCAATCCCGGCCAAGTCATTTATACCCTCATTTAAAATTTTCATTTTCAAACCATCTACAGCAGCACTATACAGGATCCTAGCACCCTGCATTTCAATGTTCTCTCTCCTAAAGGACTTCCCAGGTATCTCACCAAATCTGCTGATGTCTCAGTAGTTTGTCCTCAGTGTTAGCAGCAAACTGAAGCCCCTCTTACAATTTCTAAGCAAGCCTGCTTTCTGGAGTCCCAGCAAGCAGCAGCTGCCTGCTGCAAGTTTTGCCCAAGAAGCCCAGATAGCAGCTGTGACAGAGCCGGATGGCCAACACGACTTTTCTGTCTGTGTGGCCATGCCACATGTTGGAATGCCAAATGTTGTTTTATCTTCAGCACAGTGGCTGCACCTCAACTATTATTAATTATTAACTATTTCAGCCAGAAACTGCAACTCCCTGGTTACTAGTCTGCTTCTCTAGCAGCAGCCTGGCTGCTCGGGCCACAGCCGGGCAGGAGTTCTGTTCCTGCAGGCACCAGCACTGTTGCTGCCACTAATGGTAGCTTCAACTCAACCTCTATCATTCTATTTACAAATAAGACTCGAGATTCAAAGGCTAGGATGAAAACCTGCTAGCTCAGAGAGGTTGAATAGCACCTAGCTGACCTTCCCTCCTTGATGGCATCTCCAAAAGACCTGTGCTTCTGCTTCACCAAACCAGAAAAACCTATGCCACACAAAATCCTTACCTACCACTTCCAGTGAATATCTCTTCAAGATGCCCTCTGGTGCTCTATGATTACTTCCTGTAAACTAATTGTTAACTCCGCCTCCTGATCCAATATTACTTTTATTTAATTAATTCAAATACAAGCTCAGGGTTCACAGTGTGATCAAATATCCCACATGTACCTATTCACAGTGCTTGCACCAACACCCGATACCAGTACTTATATCCATGACCTATACCTATTTTGACCACCTATCCTGATTCTTACCACCTGTACTCATACCCAATATGTGTATTAGTATGTAATCCATGCACCAATACCCAATACCTGTGCCCATTTCCTCCACCTATTGAGGGCTGCACAACCAAGGTTTTCCCTGAGGCCCCCATGCAAAGCCAGGATCATGCTTGGCAGAGCCAGTAACAGCCTAGAGCCAGGGCCTTAGGGGAGCTGTGGCTTTGGATCTTGAGAACCCAACACTTCCCACCTTGAGGGACAATGCTTATCAGTCCCAAGGCCATGGTGTGCTGCATGTGTGATGTTTTTAGATGCTCTGTGCTCCCCTTGTGCGGCACTGTGTGGTTAGCTTCTGGTTGACTTGGTCCCATTTCTCCCCTGAAAAACAGTATATAAGATGTGTGGTTGTTGATAAGCATGCATGGCATAAGACATAGCTTGTGCAAGACGTCCTGATCCCAAAGTTTATCTTCTCTTTCTTCTACACTCTTTATCTTTTGATCTTCTGATCCTTTCCCTCAGGGGGAACAACCTTCCAGTCCAGGTCATATACCCATGCCCTATACCTGTACACATTCCCACCACTTGTACCCATACCCAACATCTGTACCCATTTCCTCTACCTGACTCATACCCAACATCTGTACACATTCCCATCACCTGTACCCATACCCAACATCTGTGCTGATTTCCTCAACCTGTACCCAGACCCAAAATATGTACACATTCCCTTCTCCTGGAACCATAACTAATACCTGTACCCATACATTTATTCACACCCCATACTTGTACACATATACAATACTTGTTCCCATTGTAAATACATGTACCCATTTACAACACCTGTAACCATTCCCTGTAGCAGGAATCTTAAAAGGTCTTATTAATAAAATCAAACCTGAGCCAGGAATTGGGGTGAACACTGGAAGATCAGAGAGACAGAACAAGCCACAGCTAACCTCACCTGGCCAACTTCTCAGCTGATCTTGTTTCCTCAGACTGGAAGCCTCTGTGTCCTCATATCCAAATGGCTCTCAGCTGAACTGTGCTGCTCAAAACCTAAAGCTTAACCAGCCAAATGCTTCTAGTTTCTGGTCTTCACGCCTTATATATCTTTCTGTTTTCTATCACCATTCCCTGGGATTAAAGGCTCGCTTTCTGGGATTAAAGGTGTGAGTCACCATGCCTGGCCGTTTCCAATGTGGCCCTGAACTCACAGAGATCCAGACAGATTTCTGCCTCTGGAATACTAGAATTAAAGGTGTGAGTGCCACCATTTTTTAGCCTTTGTATCTAGTGGCTGTTCTGTCTCTGACCCCAGATAAGTTTATTAGGGTGTATTTTGCCGTGCAAGGCTGCATAATAGGATGTTTTGGCCAAAAGCATGGTTACCAGGTGTCTTATATTTCAAGGCCTAATTACAGGATGTTTTGCCGTAATGCATGGCTACTAGATGTTTTGAGAATTAAGGAAGTGTTTACATTTGTCTGTACTTTGTTCTTAAGAGGGGAGGTCTTTTGCCTCCCCCATTGCTGGTATATAAAAAGCATGAGGAATAATCTCAAGGTGACTGTGGTATTGACCCAGAGCCCTCCCAATGCTGTTCTGTGTCTCTGTCTTTTTCTTTTATGTTGATTACACTAGATATTATTCTTTATATTTCTATTTTTCATATCTATTATTTCTTAATCCTCGTTCCCCCCTGCAAGGACTGTTTGATAGTCGGGCAGGACCCAGCAAACACCAATAAAGACAAGAGCCCAGGTGATCCAGCCTCTCAGAATGCCTCTATTGCAGTTTCCTCAAAACTGCATTCAGAACAACTTCAAAGCTGCTAGTTAAGATGGTCCAATCTCACAAACTAACCAGCCAGGACTTCAGATAAGCCTTACACTTTCCCATCACACAGAGACTAAACAAAAAATCCTCTCCCAGGATTTGAACTTTATCCCAATCTTCTCATGGTCCCCTAAAGATGCCGTCACCCCCAGACAGTAGAAAACAATCTAGACGCCCACATTACCAATAGGTGGAGTGGGTGGCTTTTGGTCATTCGATTGATTATAGATGTTTGTCATCATTTGGGGGGGGTTACAAGTTTTTATTGGTAATAGTAAAAAAAGTTAAACAAAGATTAGATTCATTGATCTCTTTCTGAAGGGAAAGGGGATATAGTATAGAAACAATGGGATGGAAGGGTGGAGTATTGCATCTGCTTTTGAACAACCACTAGTCTCAAATATTGTTGATACAAATTTAAGGTTATTTTTTATACTGTATATATATATATATATATATATATATATATATATATAATTTCTAGTCTTCTTTAAGATATTGTACCTATGCAGTTCATTTAAAATGTAAAGTTTTAGACCTTGAAAGCTATTTAAGGTAATAAAGAAATACAGGTTAATAGTCATCTATTGAGGCTGATAAGGCCTAAAACACTGGGCCATGCCTTAAGCTAACACAGAGCTCTGACATGCACAGTAGCATCCTGACGCAGAGGACCCTGAAACTGGACCCTCAAGATGACCACTACTGGTTTGCTCTGTACTTCCTGATTACTCAGGTAATATTTTATCCTTCTTGGGTCTCTGATGGGGATTGAAGACTAGATAGTTATACAGTTTTCCTTGTTACCAAATTCAGAAAAAAAAAATCTTATATAGAAGATGTAAAGTCTATTAGGTTTAAAACCATAAAAGCTAAAGTTGTTTATCTAAGAAGATGTTTTAAGGTCTAAAAAGATATTTTTAGGATGGTAATACAAGGTACGATACAAGTTACTTTGGACTCATCAAGATAAGATACATACTAGAACAATGTCTTCAAATTTGACAAATACAAATGGGCTAGACATTGTGAATGTAATTCTTACTTGATAATTGGTCTATTGTATATAATTTTACTGTATTAGAGTTAAAACCTTTCCTTTTATTTATACAAAAAGGGGGAAGTGTTGTGGAATATTTGTACAGTATGTGAAAATGTATTGCTGTGATTGGTGTAATAAAAATCTGAATGGCCAATAGCTAGGCAGGAGGTATAGGCGGGATTTCCAGGGAGATAAAGAAAGAGGAGGAGGAGTCTAGGTGTGCTAGGGAGATGCCAGGAGACACAAAGGAAGGATGGGTAGTATGGGGTAGAACATAAATTAATAAAAATATGAGTTAATTTAAATTATATGAGCTGTGGGACAAGCCTAAGCTAAGGCTGAGATTTCATAATTAATAATAAGTCTCCACGTCATTTCTATGAGTTGGCGGCCCAAAGTCTGACAACACCTGTACCCATAACCAATACCTGGATCAACACCCAAAACCTGAACCTATTTCCAATACCTGTTCTCAAACCCAATACCTGTTGCCATATTGAATATCTGTACCCTTTTATACCAATTATTCATAACTAATACCTGTACCCATTCCCACCACCAGTACTTATACCCACTGCCTGTATCCATATTCGATACCTGTACCAATATTCAGTACTTGCCCTATTTCCACACTGTGGTGCTTTGGAAGAAAATGGCCCTCAAAGAGAGTGGCACTGTTAGGAGGCGTGGCTTTGTTGGAGGAAGTGTGTCAGTGTAGAGGCGGGCTCTGAGGTCTCCTATGCTCAAGTCACACCCAGTGTCTCAGAACACTTCCTATTGCCTGTGAGTCAAGATGTAAGAACTCTCAGTACCTTCTCCAGCATTATGACTACGTGCATGCTGCCATGCTTCCCACTATGGGAATAATGGACTGAACCTCTGAACTGTATGCTGGCCCCAATTAAATGTATCCTTTATAAAAGCTGCCACGATCATGGTGTCTCTTCACAGCAATAAAAACCCAGACCATGACAGAGGGTGATACCAGGGCCTGGGGTATTGCTGTGATAGGCCTGACCATGCTTTTGTTTAAAGAAATTTGGAATTTGGGGATTTGGGTTAGGAAAGCAGTGGAATAATTTCAGTGCTGCTTAATGGGCAATACTTAAAATAGGAGCTTGGAAGACAGTGGTGCTGAGTGTAATTTGAACTGTAGGGGGCTTGCTCAAGAGGTTTAAAAAGAGAAGATTGTTAGTATGTGGCCTAGAGACCAGTTTTGTGTTTTTTTGGTGAAGGAAGTATCTGCTTTTTGTCCTTGTATGAAAAGTCTGCCTGAGGCTAATGTGAAGAGTTTTTAATTAATTCCCTTGGCAGAGGAAATCTCAAAACAGCCTAGTAGGGCTGGCAAGATGGCTCAGCAGATAAGAGCACTGGCTGCTTTTCCAGAGCACCCAAGTTCAATTCCCAGCACCCACGTGGCAGCTCACAACTGTCTGTAACTACAATTCCAAGGGATCCAACATCTTCACACAGACATACAGACAGGCAAAACACCAGTGCACATAAAATAAAAATAAATAAATTGTATTAAAAACAGCCTATTATAGGCTCTGTTGTGTGGTAATTAGTGTAAACTCTGATGAAGATTCATAATGAAAAGGAGCAAGCTGAGCAAATAAAAATGTAAAATGTACAGATTGAGAAAAGGGACACCAGGAAGTAGAGTGGAGCTAAGCCCTGTGTTCAAGGAGGTAACAGATTAGGAAATGGAATAAAGGGACAAGATCCCACCCAGCTAAGTATCTAACTTGTGAAAAGGAATTAAAGAAAAGCTTACAGCCAGGTGTGGTGGGGCACACCTTTAATCCTAGTACTCAAAAGGCAGGGGCTGAAGGATCTCCGAGTTTGAGACTAGCCTGGTCGACTGAGCAAGTTTCAGGACAGCCAAGCTTAGGCAATAAAGGAAATCATCAAAAAAAGAAAGTTGGTGAAGATTTAGTTCCAGCCCCAGTAAGCAGCAGAACTTGGCAGCTTTGGCCACACGGTTCTGGCTTTAGAGTTATGGGTAGAAGAAATGGGTTATAAAAATTGCCTCTGCACCTAAGGACAGTCCCAGAGGCCAGGCATGTGTCAGGGGTGTACCCTAAATGGAGGCCTAGTAGAGAGGCCATTTGTATAATGCTGTGAAGCTGCAGCCTGAATTGATTAGAGAACCCAAGAGGTTTTAGATGCCAGAGTTGAGGGATACCTGCTGAGGAGAGCTGCTAACAGGGAGTGGAACCAGCCCAAGAGAGAGAAGTGTCAACAAAGCTGAGAGTAACTGGAGGTTTGACATCAGACATGGAGATGCAGAGTTTTCCCAGCTCGTTTTTGGTCTTGCTTTCATCCAGTGTTTCCTCACTATGCTCCCTTCCCTGTGTTTTTTAATGGTAGCGTATATCCTGTGCCATTGTATGTTGAAAATATGTGATCTGTTATTTTATTTTGATTTTATAGGGGATTACACTTAAGAGATTGCACAAATCTCAGAAGAGACTTCGGACTTTAGCCTTTTAAATGTTGATACTGTGATAGACTATGGGGACTTTTGAACTTGGACTGAATGCATTTTTGCATTATGATATTGTTAAAAGCTTATGGGGGCCAGGGTGGTGGTTTGAAAGAAAATGGCCCCCAAAGGGAGTGGCACTATTAGGAGGTGTGGTCTTGTTGGAGGAAGTGTGTTACTGTGGAGGTAGGCTTTGAGGTCTTATATATGCTCAAGCCTCACCCAGTGTCTCAGAACACTTCCTGTTGCCTGTGAGTCAAGATGTAAGGACTCTCAACTCCTTCTCCAGCACCATGTCCGCCTGCATGCCGCCTTGCTTCCCATCATAATACTGGACTAAACCTCTGAAATGTAAGCCACCCCAATTAAATGTTTTCATTTATAAGGTTTGCCATGGTCATGGTGTCTTTTCAAAGAAATAGAAACCCTAACTAAGACACACACCCATATCAATTACCTATTCCCCTGACCAATACCTCTACACCCATTTATACCACCTGTACACATACCCAACTTCTGTACCAATTCCCAATACCCATATCTAATATATGTCCCCATGACCTCCACATACCCATAAACAATTACCCTTACCCAATACCTGTACCTGTTATTTTAAACTATACTCCTACATAACACCTGCACCCATTCCTACCACATGTACACAACTAATACCTGAACACATTTACACAACCTGTACCTATAACAATGCATGCATATGCACACTCCACATGCACAAATGCTCAATTCCTGTGCCACGTACCCAAAACCTGTAGCAATTTCCACAACCTGTAACCGTTCTCGCCACCTGTACCTGTTTTCATCACCTGTACCCATATCCAATCCTGCACACACCCAAAGCCTGTGGCAGTTTCCACAGCCTATAACTATTCATGCCACCTGCACCAGTAGCCAATACTTGTACCAACCCCTGCTTCCTGTACCTGTTTTCATTACCTGTAACCATACCCACAACATGTCCTCACACACAGTATCTGTACACATCCCATACCACACACCTGTATTCATTTCCTCCACCTGCAACTGTACTTAACACCTGTACATATTTCCACCTGTAACCCTTGCATCTCCCCAACACCTATACCTGTTGTGGAATATTATTTTAACTGGGCAAAGATATGCAACACTTGTTTAAGCTGCAGAATATTGCTTTAACTGTGTAAAGGTGTATTACTTTTGTTTATGGTACATCTGTTTAATGGTGTAAGGGTGTGTATTTAATTATGTAAAGATGTGTTGCATCTGTTTCATCTTGCCTGACTAAGGCACCTGATTAATCTAATAAAAAGCTGAACAGCCAATAGCTAGACAAAAGAGGGATAGGCGGGGCTGCCAGGTAGAGAGAATTAAGTAGCAGAAGGAATATAGGCTCAAAAATGAAAGAAGGAGAGAAACAAGAAGAGAGGAGAAAATGAGGGAGGACCCCCCCCCCCGGGCCTAGGAGCCAGTCAGCAGCCACCAGCCAGACATGAGAATTAGTGAAAGTAAGAGATACAGAAAGAAGGAAAAAAAGGTTTAAAAGCCCCAAAGCAAAAGGTAGATGAAGAAAAACAGGGTAATTTAAGTTAAAAGAGCTAAGCTAGGCCGAGCATTCATAACTAATAAGTCTCTGTATCATGATTTGGGAGCTGGTTGGTGGCCCAAAAAGAAAAGGCCTGGTACATGTACCCATACACACTACATATACCCACATCCAGTGCCTTTATCCATACCATCGACCTGTACCCATGCCGCTACATTTACCCATTTTCAACATATTTACCCATGCCACCACCTGTTACCATACACACCAACTGCAACCAAATACATGCACCTATTTCCATCACCTATACCCATAACTGTTGTTTCCATATGCAATTTTGTACACACATCCATTACCTTTACACATACCCTCTACCTTTGAAACATCCTATACATGAATCCCTACTCAATACTTGTACCTATTTCCACCACCTGTTCCCAAACCACCACCTTTGCCCATTATCAAAATCTCTTCCTCTTCCAACCACTTGTAGCCATACCCAGCGCCTGTGCTCACTCTAACCACTGCTAGCCATAGCCAGTACCTGTACCAATATCTATGGACTGTACTCATACACACCAAATATACCCATACCCATATCTGTACCCACTTCCTCCAACTATGTCTATACCCAATACTTGTCACCATTAGGATCTCTACCAGTACCCAAACCTACCACCTGTACCTGTACCCATACCCAACACCTGTACCCATACCCACCCCTGTACCCATACCCAACACCTATACATATACCCAACACCTGTACACATACCTAACACCTGTACACCCACCCACCACCTGTACCATAACTGTGAGTTTTGCAACTCTGGGGGAAAGGTATCTTGACTACTTGGGAAGTCAAGCAACACCTTAAGCTGCTAAGACAACTCTGATGGCTGGAGCTGGGATGAGACAGCTCAGCCCTGGAGGGCAAGGTATCTCGGATACCTCAAGCTGCTTTGGACAGCTCTGAGAACTGGAGCTGCAATGAGACAGCCCAGCCCTGGAAGGGAAGTTATTCTGACTGCTCAGGAGAGTCAGGCCTGGAGCTGCTAGGACAGCTCAGCAGGGAATGGTATCCTGACTGGGAGTCAGGCTATACCTGGTGCAATGGAGGATGGTCTCCCCACAGGGTATAGCAACCCTGCTCCTCTCCTGGAGAGCCACTACAGCTGAGCTTTGCTCAGCCCGGATTTAAGGGTGCTTCCTGGCAGAGCTCTGCTTCTTCTGTGAAATAAAATGTTGCTTCTTTTGCTTTACTCTGCAAAAGGGGAAACCCCTGCAGAAATGTAGCAATCTCCTCTGGCTCTGGAGAAAAGTGTTACTTTTCAGTCCCCCCTTGCTCTGTCCACTGAGGGATGTCTCAACAAGGTTATTCTCTGCACCGCTGAATGAAGATCTTCAAACTCATAATTCTTTTGAGAAAGAGATTTGTTTGGGAAGGAGGAGTCCAGGAGAGTGGCTGCCTCTACCTGGGTGGAGAGAGCAGCCCACAACTGACCAGGCAGGCTGGTTTATATAGGATCTCTAGGAGATGTAGTCAACCAGGGATTGGTCAGTTTTGTAGGCTAGGAGCAGAGATGTCCCTGATCTGAGCCAAACTATGTTTCTTTCACTGGCCTTTCTTAGCTTTTTGACACTAATTCTAAGGCCAGGGCATATTTCTTTCACTGACTCTGATTCTAGGGACCAAAAGTGTTTCTTTGGTACTGGTTTCAGAGTCAGGGCATGTTTCCTCAGTTCTGGGTTTGAGGATAAAGTGTTCCTTTCTTTGGCTCAGGTCCCAAACCCAGGCTGTGTTTCTTTCCCTGGTTCTGGGCTCTAGGGCCAGAGTGCTACTTTCCTGCTCTGTGATTGGTTGGTTTCGCGGGTCAGTTGGCCAGAGGCAGAGATGGCTATGATCTCACTGAGTTTCTTTAGCCAGCCCTTTTTCCCTACAATAACCACCTCTTATAATCATGTCCAATAACTGTATCCATTCCAAATAAAACCCATACACAATACCCAATCTGTGCTCACACCTACCAACTATACCTGTAACCAATAATGATATCCATACCAACTACCTCTACCCGTACATAATACCACCACCCATACCAACCACCTCTATGCATATGCAATACCTGTACTTCTTACCAATACTGTAACCATATACAGTTCCTAATCTATGCTTACTACCTGTGCCCATACCAAAACCACTACCGTTTCCCACCACCTGTATCCATTCCCACCAACTGTACACATACTCAATACCTGTAGCAATGCCCCACCTGTACCCACACCTAATACCTGTACTTGCACTCAATAACTGTACCCATTTCAAACTCCTGTGTCCACAGCCAGTATCTATTCACTTACACCACTTTTACCCATACCCCATCTTCTGTACCCTTACTCTAAGCCAGAAACTATACCCAACGTCTGTATGCATACCCACCAACTATATCCATACCTGGACACCCATTTGCAGTGCCTGTATCCCTACCCACCATGTGTACCAACTGCTACAGCCCATACCCATACACAATAACTATACCTGTATACATTTCCTCTACACATGCCTACTTCCTTTACCTATCCCCAACTCAGTACCTTTGCTTAATACCTCTACTTGTATCCATCACCTCTACCCATGCACAATACCTGTACCTCTTTCCCATATCTGTACCTGTACAGAATTTCTGTACCCATGCTTATTACCTGTAAGTATACCCAATATCTGTACCCATACCCACCAACTCTACCCATTCCCACCACCTGCACCCATACCCATATTTCTATTCTTACCCAATATCTCTACTTGTACTCAATTCCTGTATCCGTACCCACTACTGTACCCAGACTCATGCCAGTAACCATATGTCCGTCCTGGAGGAAGTCTGCCTAAGACTTGGAAAGACAACAATTCACAAGTCTCAGGAAGTCCCTGAGGCTCACAGCACTCATGAGGCTCCTCCTTCTTCAAAGTTATATAAGCAATGAAGACTACTGAGGAGACTTTTACCATCGATCTGCACCATGGAGCTGGGCAACAATGTGGGGAAACAGCTGCCCTCACTGTTCTTACAGATGCTTATGCAAATAGAGAAAGACACTCAAGGCTTGGCATCATGTGACAAAAAATCTTTCTACAGAGAGTGAGTGGGACCTCTAAGGACCCACCATCACCCATTCCCAGTAAGTTCCAGTCAGTCCTGGCACTGTACCAAATCCTGCACCTGTACCCTTATTCATACTCACACCATTACCCACACCACATCTCTTATACTTAAGGTTTTTACTGATACCAAGTCTTATACCTGTATTTGGTGGCACCTTTTCTTCAGGGGCATGAACATGCACCTGTACCCACACTCAATAACTGTACCCATCTCAAACACCTGTGTCCACAGCCAATGTCTATTCACTTACACGACCTGTGTCTACTCCATCAAACAGGTAACCAATGACAGACCAAATCTGACATCCACCAAAGTTCAACTTGGTAAACCAGTGGCTTTGCAGGCATATTTACAGGACCTGAGTGACTGAGTCAACCTTGTCACAAGTAAGCAGTCCCTGACCTGGGTAACAACTCTCACAAGCTGCTTCCCTGATGCTCTCTATAACTGTCAGCAGGAAGAAAATGGGACACAGCCCATGTGTCACCCCTAAAGCCTAGGGACCCCCTAGACTTTTAGGATCCTCAACTCAGGCCAAACCAAAATCCTTGACATCTGTGCTGAAAACATTGAGATGGGGTTTCTCTATGTAGCCCTGGCTGTCCTGAAACTCCCTCTGTAGACAAGGCTGGCTTCCAACTCAAAGATCTCTGGCTCCTGCCTCCTGGGTGCCGGGATAAAAGGTGTGCACCACTGCCAAGCTAAGAGCTGAAGATTTTGTTAGGTATTTTCAGATAGGCTCAGGCATGAGGTAAGTAAGAGGCAACTTCAGCTTTTCTCTTCTTCAGGAGACAAGTAGCTGTCTTAACCTCAGCCACAGCTGTCCTCTTTGTGGCTCAAGAAACCAAGAGGCCTCCCTCATTCTCCTTTGAGAAGAGACTATGTGGTGACTTCGGTGAAGCCTTGGCTGAGGTTGTAAGCTGAGAAGCTGCAACCAGGAGCCTACTCGAGCTACATGGGGTTCGTGTGTGACTCTGCTGTGACTGGAGCTCTAAGATCCCACTGTCATCCATTCCCAGTAAGTGCCAGCGAGTCCTGAGCAGCCAAGGAGACACTAACAAGGAAGGATTGTGAAGGTCCAGACATTCACTGACAGATCTCCTCACTTTTTATCAATTTTTTCATCAAAAGAGCAACAGTGAGGGGCTGGAGAGATGGCTCAGAGGTTAAGAGCACTGACTGCTCCTCCAGAGGTCCTGAGTTCAATTCCCAGCAACCACATGGTGGCTCACAACCATCTGTAACGAAATCTGGTGCCCTCTTCTGGCCTGCAGTCATACATGCTGTATACATAATAAATAAATCTTAAAAAAAAAAAAAAGAGCAACAGTGAGTGCAGTGACATGGATAGGAGGCACTGCCCCATCCTACCCAGCCGCACCCACAGGCATTGTCCAGGAGCCATGCAGCCCCGCAAGAACATCACACTTCTCCCCACCCCAGACAGCTTCATAAGGGCTGATTCACGATGCCTGGCCCAGCTGAAGCCCAGTGGGGAACAGGGCCACCTTTTTGCCTGTTGTTGAAGCTGGATCCCCAGTTTTGACAGGTTATGAGCCAGAGGTGTGGCCTTTGTATTTCTATCATCCACACCTGGCTGCTTATCTCCACCTCAGTATACTTTTTTTGTTTGTTTTTTGTTTTTTGAGACAGGGTTTCTCTGTGTAGCTTTGGAGCTTGTCTTGGAATTTGCTCTGTAGACCAGGCTGGCCGTGAACTCACAGAAACCCACCAGCTTCTGCCTCCTAAGTGCTGGGATTAAAGGTGTGCACCACCACAGCCTGGCTCAGTATACTTCTTATAAAAGAGGAATGGGTACCACATACTCCAGGGGATGTCTGCTCAGCCCAGGTCAGCCTTAATCTTTCTATCTGGACTACCTCTCATTTATTTTTCTGGTGAACTTTTGGTCAGGTTTTAAGCTTTCAAAAGGTGCCTTAGCCTGGTTGGTTGCATCCATAAGTGTTATGCCACTGTTGTACCTGTTGACGTTTCTGTCATTTCTCCCTGGGAACTCTGGCCCCACAGAAATCTCACCTCACTTGTCTACTTTGCCCTTCCCTCATCCCATTTTCATTCCCCTCAACTCAGGCATCCCTTGTCTGAAGGATCACCCGGTAGTTATATGACTCGTTTTTCTCTGCTTCAGCCAGACTCAGACTGAGCTCGCTTACATCTGTAGACCTTACATCAGTGGCCCTGGCCAAGGCAGGTCATTTCATGTTGTACTAAAAGGTCCTTCCCAGCTCAGGCGCTTCAGAGGCAGAACACCCCTGCCATGTGTTCCTCTATGGCTGTTATTAAGTTTGCCTGCTAAACTGGGGTCTTTCCCTTTTTTCTAAATTAAAGGTGGAACCCAGGGGCATCTTCTGTGGCCTTTGTCTTTCTTGACTCTTCCTCTTCATCTGACTCTCCCTGTCGGTTCCATGTTCTTGGACCAAAGAAAGCACTTTGGAGTGGATGTGACTTGTGTTCTCTGCCCCTTTGGGCCTCCAGCCCTAAGATAGAAAGCTGATGCCTCCCCCCATTCTCTCTTTTACGCACATTGCCCACAAACTCAGAAGTTAACAGGGAGGCTGCTGGCCATGGCTCTCTTTCCCGCTG